>NW_019723300.1:640887-650951 GCF_002891405.2 Cryptotermes secundus
ATATATACAGTAAAACTTGGTTATAGCAACATCGGTTTCTGCGACACCTTGTCTATTGCATCAAATATTCAATGGTATGAACTAATTCCTCATAAAGCAACTGTTTTTATACCTTGCTTAGTACGACATGCACAAATGCATCAACCTCATATGTAACGTCATTTTCATTCCTGAATTTCTCTGATATCGTGGGAAAGTTCGATGTGTCTGCCCACCCTCACTTTCTCTACTTGCTGACGTGAATGTCCTGGAAGAATTCAACCATGGGCTGCAAGAGGAGCGTGGGTTTTATGCGAAAACAAGGGTGTGGGGTAGGACTGCGTGAATAGTGCAAGAGGACGCATCAGGTTGTTAACTGCATTCCTTTCCTAGAATCTCGTCTAACAGGACCTCACATTGTCTACTTACCCTATAGTGTTCCTGCCTAAACCCAGAGAAGTGCAGTAGCGAAAACATGGCAGTGAAAAGGAAAGTTTTAAGCATTGAAGAGAAAGTTAAAGTGATTCGTGAAATATTGTGTGTATTGTCAGTGAAAAGCGCTGTAATATGTCTTTGATATTACACATTTGGGCAATTCCACGTTAATGATACGTTAGTCTGTACTTAACTACGTATTTCACTAAAAATGCAACATTTTAACTTGGTTTTTGGTAGATTTTTACGTGACTAACATAAGGCTACTGTGGAAGTGCCCATTTCGGTTACAACTACATTCGTTTATAAAGACACTATTTTTAGGTCCCTTTGATGACGTTATAACCAAGTTCTACTGTATTACTAATTTTTGCTATATAATCATATTCAATACTGAACTGGAAGATGAATATATACCAGATTGTCAGTATTCATTACATTTTTTTGTAAGATGTGTTACTTTTGCCATGTAAACCTTTCCATTACTGAACTGGAATGTGAACAGATACCAGATTTTCAGTATTCATTATATTTCTTTAAGATATGTTATTATTTCTGCCATATTGTTCTGCCCAGTACTGAACTGCTGAAGATGAATATATCAGATTTTCTTATGTCATTAAATGCAGTCTTAATCTTGTTGACGGGTCTATTTCACATTCTTGAATTCCATCATTCTAATGAAAATAATAAATGGGAACATGAATATTGTTTCTTACAATATATTGTCACGTATTGGGTGTATAACGCGACAAATAAATTCACGCCGTATTTGATGTAGCGAATTTTATTCCACATTCGCACTTACTATCACCCAAATTACAGATTAACAATTACTGCTATCTGCAGTATCACAAATACTACACTTCAAATGCCAGAATACAACTGACTGGTTGTTGGCTAACTCGGAACTAACTCGGAGGTAGCTCGAGGACTAACTGTGAATAACCTTCGCTGCTCCTTATGTAGCCTCGTTCGGACAATACAGAAAACGGCCACGTAATAGGCACCCTGTTGTCTGGTGCCGTCGTGCTATTAACGCTGTGTACCGCTGTTACTACTGTCGTCTCTCGCAAGTACTGTTTACCCGCGCTGCTTAGCAACCGAGGTGCACCTTGGTGACGTCACCGCTGTTGACGTGCGTTGCATAGCTACCAGGATACTGGGACTCGGCTAACTTCGGCTCCGCTCGGCTCACTTCGGCTGGCGAGGGGGGAAGGGGCGTAATCCATAGCTCAACATGTCACACTATGATTTGTAATACTTAAATGTAACTGGAAAACTATGTTCTTTGTGGCTTTCAAGTGTAAGTTATGAGGAAATTATGAGGCTTAATATATGTATCTCTGATTGAAACAGAATTTTCTTTCAAGTTTCCCCACCTTCAGCTTTCCTAATTACTAGTATTCCATATATGTTACAGTTCACGATGTTCAGTGCTTTTGGTTAAAGAGGTGTTTCAAGTGAAAGAAAGGTTATGACTTTCCAGGCCTGGTGACAAACTTTCTTCAGATAATTAATTTGCAACCTAATCTCTTGTACTCCAGAGCTGCAGAGGCTCTTATTCCGCTGTTACTTTTTTTTTTTTTTGGAAAGGGTGGGGAACAAAGTTTAATAGAACTTCACTCAGATCCAACCTAAAGGATATGGGTGAAGTGACATTAAACTTACTTATGGAGCTGAGCCCTTCTTGAGAAGCTGTCAATTGTGCAGCCACTCAAGAATTTTCCAGTCTTCTGTAGAACCCGAAGGTTCATTACAATGTTCACAAGAGCCCTCCACTGGTCCCTATCCTGAGCCAGATCAGTCCAATCCAATCTATACCATCCTATCTCACTAGGATACATTTTAATATTGTCCACCCACCTACACCTTCGTCTTCCCAGTAGTCTCTTTCCTTCTGGCATTCCCACTAATATCTTATATGCAGTCCTTGCTTCCCCATTTGTGCTACATGCCCTGCCAACTTCATCCTCCTCGTCTAGTGATATTGAACACAGTTCAAAAATGGAAATAGGTTGGTGGGAAAATGAATACTTTGAACTGTGTTCAATATCTCTAGTCAAGGAGGATGAGGTTGACAGGGCATATAGCACGAATGGGGAGGCGAGGAATGCATATAGGTTATTAGTGGGAACGCCAGAAGGAAAGAGAGACTGCAGTACAAGAAATCTAAAAGTTTTTATTCCTAGTAGCGAAAAAGCATTTTTGGGGGGGGCGAGGGGGGAGCACTCAAAATAATTGCAAAGGTAGCATAGCTGCTTACTGATTGTGCTCTCGGCCCTGGAGGTTATTTTTAATTTAGTGATGTAAGCTGTACATAGATGGCAGCAGCGTTACACTGAGGTGTCATGGCGGCCATGTAGCCAACCAATAACATGGGAGTTCCACGGGGCTGCAAGTGACCACCCCAGCGAGTAGGTATAACTGTTGCATCTGTGTAAGATTTGACTGTGTTAAAGGATATTAAGTTTTTAATGGAAGTGTGTAAGTTTTGGGTATTCCTTAGGGAATCATTAGGATAATTCGAGAGAAATTAAGTTTCGTCATATTTTTTCAAATTATGGTGTACGCGGTATTATTCCGCAGTTGCAAGTTCTAGTTGGGATTCTGCTAGACTTCGGAGCGCCCATTCTGAGGGTTATGCTTCTAGTAGAATAAACATTTTTTACTGTTTTATGCCCTTTCTCGCCTCTTACACATACCAATCCGACTTGCAAAGGAAGTCGTGATAGGTGATGGCCTATGTTGAACTGGTTGAAGTTGCAGGACATACAAAAGCATTTTTGGGGCTCTGCAATGTAAATTTTTAGAGTAGCTTTGCTGTTTCTAGGACGTAAACCTGTGCAGTCTGGTACCTAGTTACCGACGGTTTGGAAGGAAGAGATTGACGCAAAATGGGTGAACTAGCTGCCTTCGAAACTGAGCAACACCAAGCTTCATAAACCCTGCCAGCCTCTGCTGTGAGAACAAAGAAATGCACATCAGAGTGTGTTTGTTCACAGTAATTAGTATGTTTTCTTACAGACGTGGGCAAATATTCAGAGCTAGGTACTTTTACACTTATTAGAAATATGATAATAATAATAATTTTATTTAACATTCATCACAGTTACAAATTGTAACTCACGAAAAAGTCAGATACATATACAACTTTTCCAGTCTAATTGGCCTCCTGCCCAATCGATTGAACGTCATCATATCATATATCACATAACATAACATTCAGTTACAATTAAAATCACAATCTCCGTATAATTAAGGTATATTAGTTGCAATCAAATTTGTGACTACCTTCCATTATAGAAAACAAGGTCATCTTACTACATATGTCTTAATTACCATGCTATATCACTAGGATTCTTGTAAATCAATTCATTTGCCACCCACAAATCATCATGTGTGATAAAATAAAGTTTCAAGGTTATGAAAGATTCTGCACATTCTTGCAACAGGAATGCAGAGAATTGTGCTACAGAGAGCTGAAGAAACATTTCCTGCTGTGACAGAAAGGATGGTGAGTGTTTTGTGCTTATGTGCACAGACAGGAATTTTATTGTCATCAGTCAATTCTCATATCTTAAGATATTAAACTTTTTATGCCAAGCTTGTGTTAGTTTTCATAATCCATGTGGGAAGTTTACATGGTTCTTCATATTATTATAACACTTTGCATTATTATGTAGGAGAGGGATCAGTTGAAGGAGAATGATATGGATAGGTCATGTAGCACACTTGTCAGAATGAGAAATGCATACAAATATTTTGACAGAGGACCTGAAAGAGTGAGACCACTTGGGAGACAATTGTAAAGATCGATTTTTTTAAAGATATAATTATGGGGATTTTGGACTGGGTATGTTTGTGTCAGGATGCAAAGTCGTCATGGGCCTGTGTGAACACAGTAATGAGTGCTTAGGTTCCATAAAGAGCAGATATATATTGTCTGTACTTCCACAGGGACCACAGGATTCTCAGGAAGATGGCTGCATTATGAACTTAACACTTCCTACGAGTATGAAGTCTGTAGAGAATAAATCTGTACAGCCATGATATGTATACAGTGGCCCTCTTGTAGTGCACTCAATTTCACCTGTTACTTCCCAGGTGAAATTGAGTGCACTAGAAGAGGGCCACTGTATATATATCATGGATGAAAATCAGTGCAACAGGACACTAAAATACAACATTAATCTGTACAGAGCAGCTGTTAAGGGTTAGATGTAATGAGAAACAGCTACATCAAACAGAGCATATATTGTTTCATGTATGGTGTTGTGCAGCCATTACTGACAGAAGATGTGGTGCCTTTACAGAACTGTACAAATTCAGAGAAGGTTTTAGTGGGTCCCTATGGTGAGACATACCCAGCAAGTCATGATGCAAACCAGGCCATGAATATAAAAGCTGAGGAAGTCTCAGACTCACAAGAGGAAGTGGATCCTGTGCAAGTAACAGTTCAGGAAGTAAAGGCTGAACCTGAGGTGAGCTGTATGTGTCTGTAAGTCCACTGTTAGGCAGATATCACAGATAGACAGGAATTCCAGTTGTCTTTATCATCTCCATCTGTCTGTCTGTCTGTGCACACGAAACAACTCCATTGTGCTGCTGGCTCGCCTTTGAACCTTTTTCGGAAGTGTCTCTAGACAGTTAAAGTTCGTTGAATGTATGCTGATTGTGATGTCCCACTTCCATTTCATTTTCAACAGTTCTGATGCAGATGAAATTACATTTTGCATAAACAGAACTGTATTTGAGAGAAATTCTATGGCAGCAAAAATCCTTGGGGAGTCCCAGAACTGTTCATAATTAGTTACTGATACACTTATTAGAACCTTGAGGCATTATGCTACAAGCTGGAAGGTCACGGGTTCAAGTCCTGATGAGGTAATTGGATTTTTTCAATTGACCCAACACTTCAATCTTCACCAAGGCCCTGGGGTCGACCCAGCCTCTAACAGAAATGAGTACCAGGAATATTTTTGGGGGTAAAGGGCCACCAGCACATAAGGCTGACAGCCTTGCCACCATCTATGAGCCAATTATCTAGAGAATGTGGGAACCTCAACATCTCACAACCCTGTGGGCCTCCACGGCCTGTTAACAGGGATAGCCTTACTTACTTACACTTATAAGAACTTATAAGATTTTAAGTTACTAGGACTCTTGTGAGCTAATTCCTATGAACCCCACAAGATATTTATCATGTGATGAACAGGTTTCAAGGTTACAAAAGATTCTGCATTCTCCTGCAACAAAAGTGGCAAGAATTGTACTGCAGAGAGCTGAAGAAAAGTTTCCTGCTGTGAGAGAAAGTACTGTGTTTCGTGCTTGTGTGCATAGACAAGAATTTTTATCTTGTGACACGCTTCTGTTTGTTTGCATAATCCATGTGAGGCGTTCCTTACAATTGAGTGATAATGGTTTGGGATATTATATAGAAGAGCAATGAGTTCAAGGAGAGTGATTTGGGTAAGTCATGTAGTGCACATGCAACAGTGAGAAATGCATACAAAGTTTTGTACAGAAAACCTGAGAGAAGCAGACCACTTGGGAGACCTAAGTGTGGATGGAGAGATGCTGTTAAGATAGATTAAGAAATAATTTGGTAGGGTTTGTGCTGGGTCTGTTTGCCTTAGGATACAGAGCCATGATGAGCACAGTAATGAACCCTTTCAGGCTTTCTCAACATATCCTATATGCATTCCTCTTCTCCCTCATACCTGCTATGTGAGCTGCCCATCTCATCCTCCCTGATTTGATCATATAATTATGCTTGGTGAACGAAGGTTACAAGTTTTGGAGCTCTTCATTAAGATGTTTTTAGGCACCAAAAAAGTAGATATTTTCTGTACTGCCTCAGTGACCAATAGTTCTTCGGGAAGGTCACTGAGCTATGAACCGAGTACTTTCTAGTGCTCATGATAGCTGTAGAGAGGAACATCTGTACAGAACAGCTCTTATGGGTTAGATGTGATGAGAAACAGCCATAGCAAGGAGAGCATATGCTGGTTAATGTAGGGTGTTGTGCATCCATTTCTAAGAAGGATGTGATGGTTTTACAGAACTGTACAAATTCGGAGAACGCTTTAGTGGGTCCGTTTGGTGAGACGTACCCAACACCTCATGATGCAAATCAGGCCATGAATTTGAAAGCTGAGGTGATCTCAGATGCAGAAGAGGAAGAGGATCCTGTCCTAATAACATTTCCAAAAATAAAGGCTGAACCTGAGGTGAGCTGTATGTGCACTGTTAGGCAGATGACACAAATGTGCAGAAATGCCACTTGTCTGTCTGATATCCATCTCTGTGAACATGAAACAACTCCACTCTGCTGTTGACTAGATTCTGAAGGTTTCTTTTTCCTGAAATGTCTCTACACAACTGGAGTTTGTAGAATGTTGCTTGTGATGTACCACTCCCATTTTCTCTTGAGCAGATCTAATATACATAAAATGAAATACTGTGTATACTGAATTTTTGCAGTAAATTCTATACAGGAAAAATCCTTCACATTTTCCATGTCTGTCCAATCCACTGAGCAGTGCTGAAGTTTATCATTTGTTTTTCTGTCTCCCTTGCAGTCTGTATCCATGTAATAACACAGACGTATCATTGTGTTGAGGATTTGTAACAGGATAACTAATGATTCTCTAAAGGTTTGTGACAATGTGTGACATAGACACATGTTCCCAGTTGTCGTTTGTTTGAAGTAAATTTAATATACCTGACACCATTGGAGTTGACTCTGTACTTGCTGTCAGGTGATTGGTTGTCATGACAGATTTTTTGTTGTTGTTTTCTCTCAGACAGAAAGTGACTAAACATTAGATACAGAGAATGTGTAAAAGGTGTAGAAGGGAATAGTGAAGAATTGGCATTGGCAACCCATCATAAAATATAGATGCAATTGTGTTGAAGTGGGATATACAATGCATGCAATTAAACAGATACGAGGGGGGACCCAAAAATAACCGTAACCGACCTGTTGCGCGCATGCTTTGTAGTTACGTGTTGTGCTGCTAGGTGGTGTTAGCTGGGGGTCTCCCGCGACTGTTAGTGAGCTGGCGTCAGTCTGAGTTAAGTGGTTTGTCTGTGGTGCTCTGTTGTGTG
Organism: Cryptotermes secundus; assembly: GCF_002891405.2. Taxonomy (NCBI): domain Eukaryota; kingdom Metazoa; phylum Arthropoda; class Insecta; order Blattodea; family Kalotermitidae; genus Cryptotermes; species Cryptotermes secundus. The sequence goes on from NW_019723300.1 coordinate 648,415, forward strand.
CGTTCCTGTTTCAACCCTTTGGCGATTAGTGAGAGTTGGAGTTGTCCACTGGCTTGATGATTGCTTTGATTCTGGACCATACCCATAGCACCAAGACTCTTTGCCAGTCACAATTCTTTTAAGAAATTCTGGATTGTTCTGCACTTCACTCTTCAAATCGCGGCAAACATTCACGTGGTTTTCTCTTTGGTCATCTCCGAGCAAGCGAGGAACAAATTTTGCAGACACCCGTCTCATGTGCAAACCTTCGGTTAAAATTCGCACTCTCACACACACACACACGCACACTCTTTGTTCCTTCTGGTAGGCCATCTCACTAATCGCCAAAGGGTTGAAACAGGAACGCACACAACAGAGCACCACAGACAAACCACTTAACTCAGACTGACGCCAGCTCACTAACAGTCGCGGGAGACCCCCAGCTAACACCACCTAGCAGCATAACTCGTAACTACAAAGCATTCACGCGCAACAGGTGGATTCCGGTTATTTTTGGGTCCCCCTTCGTAAATAAGGCTATTAATGAACATCAAAGATAATTTCTATATATACATATAGATGGAGGATCTTACTTTTCTAGCTCTGTGTTTCACAGCAACTGATGCACTGCTGGCTGTAAGGCGCATACAAATTTTGCCAATGCATCAGTATGCTTGTGGCCGGTAACGTGTGGATTGAAGTATACAATTCACAAGTCACAGAAAGTGTTGAAAATGCTGTCCCCCTACACGTCCACATTCCTTGCACCAGCAGAAGGGGTTCTGATTAACCCTTAAAGTTGTTCTGCTGGAATTTTTGCAATTTCCTTAGGAATATTTTTTTTAGTTCCTCCTCATGGGGTTTACTGTTTTAAACTTTGTCCTGCAAAGAACCACAGAAGAAATACATGGTTACTACAAATGATTCATTCCATTTCAAAACACAATATTTTCCAAAATATTACACATACAAATATGAGTGATATGTGAAAAGAACCGTAAACTCAACTGTCGATACCACCGCAGAATCCTCTGTTTCCATGGTGGTTCTTTTCTGTGCTCTGCTCTGAATGCACGCTGCACTGCAATAACAGACGAAAATCTCGCATATTCCAACACCCATAACCTCTTTTCCAGCTTCGTCGCCATTTTGTGAGGCACTGCACTCCTGCTGCCAACTGGTGTATCACGATGCAAACTTGGTGAATTTGCAGATCTTTTCATGTATCATTCGTCTTTGAATGTTTAATACATTTCAAAATATACGTGGTGCATTCCAAGTTCTAAGGTCTCCGATTTTTTTTTCTCACACAATAATTATACAAAGAAATTGAAACTTTTGTCCCATTTCAACGTAATCTCCCTGCAGCCGTACACATTTTTCACAACGTCAACGTCATGATTCCATGGCCGCTGCGAACCCTTCTGTAGGAGTCTGTTTTGACCAATGTTAATGCTGATGCAATAGCGGCACGACTGGTGAGTGTGTGACCACGGAGAGTGGTCGGTAGGAGCCGGTGAGGTGAGTAGGGAGCATGAGAAACCACTTCAAGGTTGTTTTCACGATGAATCTGCTGCGTCGCGTATGCCCAATGCGCTGGTGCATTGTCCTGATGAAAGAGCACACGTGCAGCCTTTTCCGGCCGTTTTTGTCGCAGTGCTTGAAGGAACTTGTTCTTTAAAACATCTTGGTAGGATGCACCTGTCACCGTAGTGCCCTTTGGAACACGATGAATAAGGATTACGCCATCGCTGTCCGAAAACATGGCCACCATCATTATTTCAGTAGTGGCGGTTACCCAAAATTTTTTGGTTGCGGTGAGTCTGTGTCCTTCCATTGAGCTGACTGACACTTCGTTTGTGGATTGAAAAACAGCATCGATGTCTCATCCATTGTCACAATTGATGAAAAGAAAGTCCTTTCATGCTTTCATCACGTATCAACATCGCCTGGCAAATTGCCATGCGCGCAGCCTTGTGGTCGTCCGCCAGCATTCGTGGCACCCACCTGTAGGACACTTTCTGCATTTGCAGGTCTTCATGCAGGATTGTGTACACAGATCCCACGGAAATGCCAACTTTGGAGGTGATGTTTTCCACGCTCAATCAGAGATCCTCCAAAACAACTCTCAACTCTCTCGACCAAGTTGTCAGACCGGCTTGTGCAAGGCCGACATTGTTTTGGTTGGTTGTCACACGACGTTCAGCATTCTTTGAGCTGTCATACCCACGAACGCACATTTTTCACATTCATGACACCATCACCACATGTCTCACTCAACTGGCGATGAATTTCAATGGGTGTCACACCACGCAAGTGGAGAAAACGAATAATTACTCGCTGTTCTTGTATCGAAAACGTCGCCATTTTATGTATCAAAAACACTCCCCACTCTAGCCGCCACCACTAGTGTTCTGTGTGCCATACAGTACTGCCATCTCTGTCACGCATTCACAAAGAGTGCACAGGTAATTTAAACTAAACCGCATGTGTCTATCTGCTCCCAATCCTGAGAAAAAAAATCGGAGACCTTAGAACTTGAGTGTTTTGAAATGGAA
>NW_019723300.1:652150-660298 GCF_002891405.2 Cryptotermes secundus
CCCGTAGAGTTTTGAAATGGAATGAATCATTTGTTGTAACCCCGTATAAGAATTAAGGTCGGGTGAATGTGCCTGCCAAATGCCAGTGCTGATATTTCTGTCCCTGAAGGTATCGGACAAATCCTGCATAGATATTCTATGCAGATTCTAGTTTTGTCCCATACGCCTGTGTCCTACACAGCGTGTAATCTTTATTCCGGTGGCGGTCACTTCTTTCCGCTGGCATCCGAAGGTTCCCAGGTGAGTTTCCTTCTTGAAGGCATTTCTCCAATGTCGTGCCACTGTTGCGCGATGGGATGTCTTCCTGCTGGGTGCAGCAAACTTCATCCGGGGTCCACAGTTTCCTTGGGTCCAACATTTCCTGAAGATGTACCTCTGATGCCATGCCACTGTTGCATGGAAGTACACCTTCCTGCTGGTTTTCTTCTGCTGTGCCACTTCCGCACGGCGGTTCGTCCCTCTGCGGTTTATGGCCAACTTCTTCTGGGGTCCACAACTTCCCCGTGGCAGATTCTTCTTATTTTGTCGTTTTCGGTCCCTACGCCTTTTCTTTGGTTCTCCAACCGGCATTACTTCAGCGTCTTTCACAGTTACCTCTCGTTGTTTTGCCGCCTCAGGTTTCATGTCCACTGAGGCTGGGTTTCCTTCTTGTAGACGTGCCTCTATCTCTTGGCAGGCCGTCATCTCATTGTGGTTGGAATTCACCCTCTTGACAGTGAATGCGTAGTGTGGGGGCCTTAATGCATATGCTGGTGTCCGCCCTTCTCTGCCGGCCGTTGCTCATTTCCCGACGGTTGGGTACCCTTCCTGTTCATGTGTTCGTTGTGCCTTCTTGGCATTTTCCGTGTGTATCTGTCTGGCCTATCTTCGTGTCTTCGGGGCATTTCGTTATTAGCCTTCCTTTCGTAGGGGCAGTCATTCGAGAAGTGGCCCAGTTTTCCACAACTGCAGCACCCTGATTGTCTTCCATCTCCTCGTTGGGTGAGGGACGATTGGTACTTCCGGTATGTCTTGGTGCTACCATCGTGAGGTCTAGTTGCTATCAGTACCGCTTGCAGCTCTAGTGCTTGTCGGAGGGCCTCATGTACCTTCTTCTCCCCTCCCAGCAGTAGCTGAATCTTTATATCGGCATCTCGTATTCCGTATACAAAGGCTGTTCCTGCCTCTCTTCCTATGTGGTCTGCAGGTAGATTGGGGTAGGTACGATGGGAAAGCAGTTCAATGGCCGTGGCAAAGTCTTGCAGGGATTCTCCAGGTTTCTGGGTCCTTGTTCTTAATTGGCAGCAGTAAGCAACTGCAAAGTGTTGGTCCCCGAAACGGTCCTCTAATGCCTGAAGTGGTTCCTCACAAGTTGTATTTGTTGGAATGCCAGGTAGCACTTCTGCTGCCAGGCCCTTCAGAGCGGTGATGAGGTATGTTAATTTTTCCCTGTCCGTCCATTGGTTGTGTTCTGCTACGGTCTCAAATTGTTGCCGGAACACGCTCCACGTTGAATTTCCGTTGAATGTAGGTGGCTGAGCTGTGCTCGCAACGATCGTTGATGTATTTCCCCGCTCGGCCTTCGTCTGTCTCATCTCGTCCAACCATGCCCGGAACTCGGATTTGGCCTCCTCAATTGCTGCGCAGGTCTCATAGTAGTTTTTCGTTAGGTCTTCTTGGAGTTGTGTTGTTCGCACACAGAGGGACACTTCAATCTTCTCAGTTAGCTCCGACTGCAGAATCCGTTTGCCATGTTCAAAGATCGCAAAACTGTTTTCAATTCTATGTTGGATTATCTCTTCCAACTCTGACCACATCGATCGCATTTCGGCTTTCATTTCTTCCTTGTTGGCCTTCCTATCGGCCGCCGCCTTTTCTTGATTGGCGTCTAATTTGGACATTAAATCCTCTTTGTCTCTCTTCCAGTTTTCTTGCATGACCTTCTTTCAGCATATCCTCTTTTTCTTTCTTTCTATTGGCCTTCATTTGTTCTTGGCCAGCTCTGATTTCCTTGAGCAGCATTTCCATCATTTGCTGCATCTGCATTTTGTAGCAGTAAAATAGTCGCTGCACAATAATTAGTGTGTGGCGTTTTCAAGTTCGATCTCACATCTGACACCAAATGTAACGTGTTTAGCCACTGAAGACGCCGTTTGGATTGTTAATTGATTTATTTAACAACCTACAAATCTCGGCTACAATTATTTACAACACAGTTGCGTGGTTTCACACTTTATAACCTTATTCACAGTAATCTGCTTCAACTGTTGCCGGGTTTCACACTTTATAACCCTAGTCGGAATAATCTCTTCACTCTGTCTTCAGTAGGCTAGACGTATTAACTACCATACTGGAGCTATGTAAGTGTCCCTGTATCACATACTCGCTGTCTTCGGCGGCTGCTATATTTCACGGCGCCACTACTTAACACACACTAACTCGTTTACTGCTGACTGGAGAACTGTCTTCGGCAACTGATGCCCTTAACTAACTTCAACTACACTCGGCGACGGCCACATTTCAACTCTACTCGCTCACTGCTGGCTGGAGAAATGTCTTCGGCTGCTGTTACACTTTTAACTAACTGCGACAACTGAACTCGGCGATGGCCACATTTCAACTCTCACAGTGGCTGTGCAGTTTCCTTATATAGCTGCAGTGCTTGCGTGTTATCTAATGAGTGCTGCTGTTGGCTGGCGCCGTGTCGTCCCTGTGGGGAGAAGGGCGGGGTGTTGACTTGCCTATTACCATAGGGTGACATCAGCGCTACGATGCTGCCACGTACTGCTGGGGAGGGAGGGGTTGTCCTTCATTGCGCACATGTCACAATATATAAAGGAAGGACCCAAACTCAAAACATTAGAAAGATGTTATATATATGAGACATAATGAAGAAAGGTCTACAGATGAATGATACAGTTACGGAAATACATAATCCCCTATTAGAGATTGTAGTAAAAACACATGCCAAACAACCCCACCACTTCCCCATCAATCCAACTGCTCACAGTATCCACCCCCTACCTCATACCACTCGACTCTTTACAAACATATGCACATATACAGATACTCCCCAAACAAGTAGTCTAGACCGAACCGCTACAGCATATCGACAGCATGAACACAGCGAGCGGCCCGTACACATATACAGATACCCCCCCAAGCAAGTAGTCTAGACCGAACTGCTGCAGCATAGTGGCAGCATCAACATGGAGCAGCCCATACACATATACAGATACCGCCCAAGCAAGTAGTCTAGACCGAACCGCTACAGCATAGTGACAGCATCAACACAGGGAGCAGCCCATACACATATACAGATACCACCCAAGCAAATAGCCTAGACCGAACCGCTCCAACATAGCAACAGCATGAACACCGAGCAGTCCGTACATATACCGATACCCCCCAAGCAAGTAGCCTAGACCGAACCGCTCCAACATAGCAACAGCATGAACACCGAGCAGTCCGTACATATACCGATACCCCCCAAGCAAGTAGCCTAGACCGAACCGCTCCAACATAGCAACAGCATGAACACCGAGCAGTCCGTACATATACCGATACCCCCCAAGCAAATAGTCTAGACCGAACCGCTTCAGCATTGTGACAGCATCAACACAGGGAGCGGCCTGTACATATACAGATACCCCCCAAGCAAGTAGTCTAGACTGAACCGCTACAGGATAGCGACAGCATCAACACAAGGAGCAGGCCCTACACGTATACCCCACAAGGAAGTAGTGTAGACTGAAGCGATACAGCATAGTGACAGCACCTACACGGTGCAGCCCATACATATACAGATACCCCCCAAGCAAGTAGTCTAGACCGAGCCGCTACAGCATTGTGACAGCATCAACACTGGGAGCAGCCCATACACATATACAGATACCCCCCAAGCAAGTAGTCTAGACTGAACCGCTGCAGCATAGCGACAGCCTGTACACATATCACCATAAGGAAATCAAATATACATAAGTACATATACTTAATATCCTAATAATGTGTTTAATAACAACACACTTACAAGCTTCTCCGTATAATAATTAAGCAGTTGTTACAGATCACTCTGAATAAACACCCTGTTAGGTGACATACAGAGTAACGAGCATAAGTTCCACAAGAGATATAGTAAGGTCAAGACCACCCGACCTAACTCATGTGAGAAGATGCTGATACACAGGTGCCCCACACTGTAGTTGCTTCTACCACCAGAAAATCATGTCAACACGTAACGGTCACAAAGTTTTAAAGAGCTATCACAAAATATTTCATTTCCATTTAATACAGTTTTAATTTTTATGTTTTAATCTTTAGTCGATAATTTATAAATTGTATTGTCTGAGTATTTTAAAATTTTAGCTGACAGACTCAATTTATGCATTTAAAACATTCAAGTGCACAATAAGGATCCTTAATGAAGAATTGGTTGCAAATTGTTAATGAAATGAAGCAGCTGAGTGTGGTATCATTGTACACCTGATGATGACCCATTATAAGGGTAGAAACATGTCATTCATCTGTAATGTGTCAAGACAACAAGTCCGCAGTCTCTTCCAAAACAGTTCCTTCACTTGATGCTATATAGAGCGTTCTCCTTCAAATGTCAGTATTCTCTTCTGTCCCCAAGGTCATCCAGCATCTTCTTACGTCTTCTGGTCACTTCTATCCGCCCCTATCTTTCCTTCAATAACTTCTTTTAGAATGCAGTTACCGCGTAAGAATTGACCAATCCTATTAGCCTTCCGTTTTCTTATTTCGTGTAGGATATTGCTCTGCTCACTGACTCTAAATAACACTTCTTCATTTCTCACATATTCGGTCCAACTGATCTTCTACATCCTTCTCCAACACCACATTTCGAAGCTTTCCAGATGTTTCTGATTTACTGCCCTAAGTGTCCAAGTTTTAACCCCATACAAAGCAATGCTCTGAACGTAGCATCTCACTAGTTTCTTCCTCAAATTTAAGTCAAATTTGCTGGTAAAAAGATTCTTCTTCTTGCTAAATGCAGCTTTTGCCATGGGAATCCTAGATTTAATTTCACATGTACACCTTCCATCATCTGTTAACAAGCTACCCAAATATTTAAAACATTTCACATTCTCCAGTTGTTTTTGGTCTATCTTTATTGTGACTGGCGTTGGTTGTCTCGAAATTTTCATTACTTTTGTTTTTCCACATTCATTTCCATGCCGTAGCACCTTCCAATTTCAATTAGTCTATCAATCATACCCTGTAGCACAGTTTCTTCCTAAGCCATTAACACAAGGTCATCTGTATATTTCACAGTTTGAATAATTTGCCCTCCTAATTTGAAGTCTCTAAGCCCATCGAGAGCTCCTTTGGTAAGGTATTCGCTGTACAAGATGAACAAAATTAGTGATAAACAGCATCCTTATCGAACTCCGCTTCCAATCTTCACACTTCTTGTCTCCCCTCAGTCCAGTCGCACTCTAACTTTCTGATCCATGTACAATTTAGTAATCAATCTTCTTTCACGCCAGTCGATACCTGTTTCCTTTAGGCTCTGCATTAATTTGGTCCAATTTACACGGTCAAATGCCTTCTGCCAGTCTATAAATCAAGCACACAGTTCTTCATCTATCTCTAAATTTCGTTCTGCTATAATTCTCATCATCCCAATTGCATCCCTGGTTCCTTTTCCTCTTCTAAATCAAAACTGCTCCTCTCCAAGTATATCCTTTATTTTCCTTTCGATTCTTCTTTTAAGTATCTTTGCTGTACGTGCAGTAAGGCTTATTGTGCGATGGTCGCTGCATTTTGTAGCTTTTGTCTTTTTCTTTAAGGCAAGCATTGTCACTTCTGTAAAGTCCTTGGGCCACTCCCCAGTTCATGTATGGTGTTCATTAGTTTTGCCAGTGTTTTCAAACCACCTCCCAGTAACTTAAGCACATCTCCAGGTACATCATCATTTCCTGTAGCCTTTCCATTCCTCATGTCCTTGATAGCTGTTTCCACCTCACTTTTTAAAATATAAAACCAAATGTTGATACGATGGTGTCTGCTTTACCTTAAATATTGAATATTGTTGTGTAGAGTGCATACTTCTGTATAGATTTTATGTACATCCAGAAGTAGTGACCATTGTCAGGCAAAAAACCAAACGTTTACACTGTCAAGGAATCTTGTGTGGCAACCTAGGAGATGACTCATATGTATTTGCTCATGGTATCAGGGTGGACATGTCTGTTGAACTGATGCTATGCTGTTGCATCTTTTGAGGCCTTTTATACGCGCACGCAAACACACACACACACACACACCTCCCTACCTACATACAGGGTGTCCCAGGAGGAATGGACCGACCTTCGGGAGGATGTTCCTTATGTATACCGATATAACCCAAAACACCTATGTCCAAAGTTGAACGGTTACGGAAATAATGGCCCGAGAAAAGTGTGGTCTTCTATTGGGTCCACGCACTATACCTGTCAGCTGTGACTGTTATCTGTTTGTCCTTGAGTGCTGTTAGTCACTCTAACCGTAATCTCATGCACTACTTACAGAGGCTACAGTGTATGTTGCGTCAGCGTAGTGAATGGTTAGTAAATTACGTGTAGTTGTGCAGTGTTGCTGAAATGCCTTTTGTGTTTTCACATGTGGAATATTGTGATATGCATTTTTTGTATGGATTTTGCGGTGGCAATGCACGTGCTGCTGTTGAAGAGTACCAAATGCGTTTTCCCGATCGAAGGATTCCATCTCGACGTGTATTTACGCGAATTCACCAGGCATTGCGTGAGACTGGTTCTTTTCTGAGTGTTTCTGTGCAGTTGGAAAGGGAGGATGTACAAATGAGAAACACGAGAGAACATTCTTGACATGGTTGAGACAAGTCCGCGTCTGTCCACTNGGAGGAATGGACCGACCTTCGGGAGGATGTTCCTTATGTATACCGATATAACCCAAAACACCTATGTCCAAAGTTGAACGGTTACGGAAATAATGGCCCGAGAAAAGTGTGGTCTTCTATTGGGTCCACGCACTATACCTGTCAGCTGTGACTGTTATCTGTTTGTCCTTGAGTGCTGTTAGTCACTCTAACCGTAATCTCATGCACTACTTACAGAGGCTACAGTGTATGTTGCGTCAGCGTAGTGAATGGTTAGTAAATTACGTGTAGTTGTGCAGTGTTGCTGAAATGCCTTTTGTGTTTTCACATGTGGAATATTGTGATATGCATTTTTTGTATGGATTTTGCGGTGGCAATGCACGTGCTGCTGTTGAAGAGTACCAAATGCGTTTTCCCGATCGAAGGATTCCATCTCGACGTGTATTTACGCGAATTCACCAGGCATTGCGTGAGACTGGTTCTTTTCTGAGTGTTTCTGTGCAGTTGGAAAGGGAGGATGTACAAATGAGAAACACGAGAGAACATTCTTGACATGGTTGAGACAAGTCCGCGTCTGTCCACTTGTAGAATGGCCTCTCACATCAGCATATCACGTATGCAGGTGTGGCGAACTTTACATGATGAAGAGTTGTATCCTTACCATGATCAAAGGGTACATCTGGAACCAGGCAATCATGCACAGCGTATGGATTTGTGCCACTGGATAAAAGCTCATCACGAACTGTTAAGCATCATTTTATTCAGTGATGAGGCATCGTTTACCCGGGACGGTGTAAATAATTTAGAAATATTCATACATGGTCCCATAATAATCCACATGATATAATGGAAACGAAATTCCAAAAGAGATTTTCCGTGAATGTACGTTTAATACAGTTATGTGGTTGGCTTATGGCGCAGCCATATTACGTCATCGCTCGCCAGTCATGTGTCATGTATAGTGCTTGGAAAACCTAAGGACAATGATGACATGGCGAGCGAGTATTTTGTACTTCAATTTTATGGTTTCATGTCACTCACAAGTTAGTTTGATGTTACGTACATTATTAACATTACAGAAACCACATATTCCTGCCAGTTTTAATATGTATTTTGAAATCAACAAGTGTGTAACACCGGTCAAAGTTTGACACTTCTCTGGCCATTATCTCCATAACCGTTCTTGGTAACGGTAACCTGTATACAGGGTGTCCCAGGAGGAATGTGCCAAACTTCGGGAGGGTGTTCCTTATGTTAAAGTATGCCGATATAACCCAAAACACCTATGTCCAAAGTTGAACGGTTATGGA
>NW_019723300.1:661514-667825 GCF_002891405.2 Cryptotermes secundus
CACGCTCCTCTTGCAGCCCGCGGTCGTATTCTTCCAGGACAGTCACGTCAGCAAGTAGAGAAAGTGAGGGTGGGCAGACACATCGAACTTTCCCACGATATCAGAGAAATTCAGGAATGAAAATGACGTTACATATGAGGTTGATGCATTTGTGCATGTCGTGCTAAGCAAGGTATAAAAACAGTTGCTTTATGAGGAATTAGTTCGTACCATTGAATATTTGATGCAATAGACAAGGTGTCGCAGAAACCGATGTTGCTATAACCAAGTTTTACTGTAACTCTTCATCATGTAAAGTTTGCCACACCTGGATATGTGATATGCCGATGCAAGAGGCCATTCTACGAGTGGACAGATGCGGACTTCTCTGAACCATCTCAAGAATGTTCTCTCGTGTGTTCATTCGTAGATCCTCCCTTTCAGAGTGCACAGAAACACTCGGAAGAGAACCAGTATCACGCAATGTCTGGTGAATTCGTGTAAATACACTTCGAGATGGAATCCTTCGATCAGGAAAACGCCTTTGGTATTCTTCAACAGCAGCACATGCAGTGCCACCGCAAAATCCACACACAAAATGCATATCACAATATTCCACGTGTGAAAACACAGAAAGGCATTTCAGCAACTCCACACAACTAATTACCAACCATTCACGATGCCGTCGCAACATACTGTGTACGTAGCACATGAGCTTACGGCTAGTGTGAATCACCACACTCAAGGACAAACATAGATAAGACGTCTCAGCTGGCAGGTATAGTGCGTGGACCCGCCAGAAGACCACACTTTTCTCGTGCCATTATCTCCGTAACAGTTCAACTTTGGACATAGGTGTTTTGGGTTATATCGGCAAACTTTAACATAAGGAACACCCTCCTGAAGTTTGGCACATTCGTCCTGGGACATCCTGTATACACAGGATGTTTGACAACTTTAGGGCATAACTGCAGGAGGTGATTTCCTAGGTCTTTGTGATCAAAAAAGTTCATGTAAACATGTGACCGGTTTTGAACGGTTATGGAGTTATGACTGTTTTTTCATTCCTGTACACACCCTTGTGTGAACCGCGTCTGTCATCTGGCAGGTTGCTATTTTTAGCCACCTATAGATGGAGTGTTCTTGTTATTTTGACACTTGAGAGGTACATAAAGCATCATGGGTTGGTATGTCCAGCGCGGTTCACAACCGAGCGGCAGCCTGTGTTGTGACCGGCGGTGGCATTCTGGAAAATCAGCTTGAAGCACCAATAAATTCAAATTAAAGGTAATTTCACGAAGTTAATTTTACATTCATACTTTAAATGTATCATGTATTATGCTGGTTTATTAATTTGTTCCATTTATTGTCAGTAATTGTTACCTTCTATTCTGAGTTTAAAACGGGCATTACTCCCTAACCGTCCAAAATCGAACACATGTTTATATGAACTTTTTTGATCACAAAGACCTAGGAAATCACCTCCTGCAGTTATGCCCTAAAGTCGTGAAACACTCTGTATATAAAGGGTTATTCAAAGAGAATGAACCAATTTTATTACGCAATATTTTATTAAAGGAAAGTGATACAAAACTCCAGCCAAGTGACAAGTATTCTACTCACAATCAACTTTTATTTCCTGTCTTACAAGTGTTCAGTGTGGCCACCACCTGCAGCATGGGCAACATCAGTGCGATAAGAGAATTCCTCCCAGGCGGGTATCAGCATATCACGATGCAATGAGTTAATAGCCGTTGTTATTCGATGTTTAAGGTCATCGAGGTTAGTGGGTAGTGGTGGAACATAAACGCGATCTTTTACATATCCCCACAAGAAGAAATCACACATGGAGAGGTCTGGGGATCTCGCAGGTCTAGCACAAGGAGCAAGGTCTTTGGCCCCCTTCCGACCAATCCATCGCTGGAGCACTTTTTCATTTAAAAAAGCTCGAACCATCAGGTGCCAATGGGGCGGTGCTCCATCTTGTTGAAAAATGAAGTCATGCGAATCTGCTTGCAGTGAAGTGAAGAGCCGGTTTTGGAGCATATCAAGATAGGTTTGTCCTGTAACCATGTTTCCTTCAAAGAAAAAGGGACCATAAACCTTGTCCTGAGACACAGCACAGAAGATGTTCACCTTAGGGGAATCTCTTTCATGCTCAACTGTTTCATGTGGGTGCTCTGTTCCCCAAATACGCACATTGTGACGATTGACTGTGCTCCTCAAGTGAAAAGTCGCTTCATCACTAAAAATTAAATGTGAAATGAAGGTTTCGTCTTCCATCATCTCCAGCATCGAATCGCAAAATTCCATCCGCTTCCTTTTGTCATTGGTAAGTGCCTGAACGAGCTGCAGTGTGTATGGTTTCAAATGTAGTAGTGTTGTTAGCACACGCCAGACAGTGGATTCAGGAATCACAAGCTCACAGCTAGCTCAATTTTTTTACTTCCGCGGTCTCCTCTCAAACGCAACACGTATTCTCACCACTTGTTCCTCGGAGACTCGTGGTCGTCCTGGACATTTTCCTTTACACAGACACCCACTCTCTTGAAACTGTCGAAACCACTGGTGAATGTTCTTAGGACAGGGCGGATTAATGCCGAATCACCTTCGAAACGCACGCTGCACTGTGACAACCGAATTTGTTTTCGCGAACTTGAGAACGGAGAACACCTTTTGCAGAGGACTCGCCATTCTGAGGGTAAACGAACAACTGAACGTTGCCGGAAGAATGACGCGACTTCAGCGCCCCTGTGGCAGCCATTCACAACTTAGATAACTCCTCTTTGAAATGGTCTCTGACTCATTCCATGACAATGCTTGAGAACTGAAGCAATGCGCCATGAAATCGGTTCATTCTTTTGAATAATCCTGTATATTATATATTGTCACGTGTAGGGGGGTTTTGCTGGGCCATATACAGCCTTTCTTAATATCATTTTTAGCTCAGCCTTTATCGTTATTTCACTTTAGGAGCATATCCACTATTAATTAGATGCCTGTCCAGCCTTACAAATGCATAATATTATTTAATATTGTAGTTGTTAAACAGTGGCATTTCAGCTTAACTTGTGTTGAATCAGAAACCTCCATACATGCTGATGGACTCAGGCGCACACCACACAAGGGGTGTGTGCTCTCTCTATCCCTCCCTCCCATCTCTGAACAACTCTCAAGCCTACCAATTTAACATTTCACTGTATTGGTGCTTCAAACTTATTTCTCTTCCTATTAGGATTTTTCATGTTATTTACTCTCATCTTCCAGGGTAATTTGAATGAACTTCAACCTGTACATGGTGAGGAGCGAGGATATTCCTGTGATGAGTGTGATGAATCACTCTGTCAAGAAAAAATTCTGATAGCACATCAACACATACATAGTGAGGAGCAGTCATTTTGCTGTGGTGTGTGTAATAAGACATTCAGTCAGCAGAGTCATCTGAAGAAACATCAGCGCATACATAGTGGGGAGAAGCCACTTTGTTGCATCGTGTGTAATATGTCATTCCGCTTTAAGAGTGGTCTAAAGAGGCATCAGCGCATACATAGTGGTGAAAAGCCATTTTGCTGTGATGTATGTAATAAGTCATTTATTCAGCAGAGTAATCTGAAGACACATCAGTGCATACATCGTGGGGAAAAGCCATTTTGTTGTGATGTATGTAATAAGTCATTTAGTCAGCAGGGTAATTTGAAGAAACATCAGCGCATACATAGTGGCAAAATGCCATATTGCTGTGATGTATGTAATAAGTCGTTTGGTGATCAGAGTGATCTGAAGACACATCAGCGCATACATAGTGGGGAAAAGCCATTTAACTGTGATGTATGTAATAAGTCATTTAGTCAGAAGTGTAACCTGAAGACACATCAGCACATACATAGTGGCGAAAAGCCATTTTGCTGTGATGTATGTAATAAGTCATTTAGTCGGCAGAGTAATCTGAAGAAACATCAGCGCATACATAGTGGAAAAAAGCCATTTTGTTGTGATATATGTAATAAGTCATTCAGTGATCAGAGTAATCTGAAGACACATCTGCGCATACATAGTGGGGAAAAGCCATTTTGTTGTGATATATGTAATAAGTCTTTTAGTCGGCAGAGTAAGCTGAAGAAACATCAGCGCATACATAGTGGAAAAAAGCCATTTTGTTGTGATATATGTAATAAGTCATTCAGTGATCAGAGTAATCTGAAGACACATCTGCGCATACATAGTGAGGAAAACCATTTTGTTGTATGTAATAAGTCATTTAGTCAGCAGAGTCATCTGAAGACACATCAGCACATACATCGTGGGGAAAAGCCATTATGCTGTGAGGTATGTAATAAAGTCATTCAGCCTGTGGACCCAGCTGAAGAAGCATCAGTGCATACATAGTAGGGAGCAGCTGTTTTGTTGTTCTGTATGTATGTAATAAGTCATTTAGCAGCAGAGTAATCTGAAGGCACATCAGCACATACATAGTGGCAAAGAGCCACTTTTCTGTGATGTATGTAATAAGTTATTCAGCGTGTGGACCCAGCTGAATTAGCATCAGTGCATACATAGTAGGGAGCAGCTATTTTGTTCTTATGTATGTAATAAGTCATTCAGTATGCAGAGCCATCTGAAGAAACATTTGCGCATACATGTTGATGTGTGTAGTAAATCATAGAGCAGTAGAGATGGGTTTAGACTAAAGGAACAGTATGTGACTTGTAGCATGCCACAGTTTTTCATGTTGTAAGTAAGACAGTTTTGATGTATGGCATGCTTCAGTTTTGTAGAATTCTACAATATATTGGAATTGATTGCTGTTGCTAACCTTTTGAACTGACAGGAAATGAACTCAATCCCATGGTACAAATAATCTGTGCAAATGAGTTCCATTTGATTCTGACTGCTGAATATGCACAATGCCCTGTCTTGTTGAGTGGAAACAGACATGACATGACATTCTCCTACAGTTATGATGTTAATTCAGCCCTGTGAAGCTAACAAATAGTAGAGTGTAGTCACTGAAACGGATTGTCAGCTTATACACATAATTCAACAGCATTATATGCTTTTTGCTGTGTGTTATCTATGCTCTTCTGCCATTACATGTGATTGAATTCATTGATCAGTTAGTTTCAGGTTGATATATCACTTGGATTGAGTATATTGAGATAGATATTATGGATTGGTCAGATGAATACAAACTATGCTGTATTGGACATTGCAAACGATATATCTGTTTGCAGAATACTTGGTATATTGATTATAAAAAGAAAGTTTAATAAAGGTGGTTTGATTCTGCTTGTTGAGAAATGAAGTAGTACAGAGAATTTAATTGAAAGGATCAAGAAAGATTTGCTTCCAGTGATGGAAGGACCACTTGGCTAAGTGTGTGGAGTCGCAAGGGGCCTACTTTGAAGGGTATTAGATATTGTAACTACCCAGATAGAGAACTTTATTTTCCCCGCCCAAGGTTGGATACTTTTTGGACAGAATAGTATGTCTGTGGTTCATGTAATACGTGTATGAGGGAGAGTCAGCAAACAGGTCACAAATGGAAGTAAAACAGCTATAATGGATATCATAATAGGTTTTCTATGTGCATCACTAGGTACCAGCATAGTCCAGCGTCATGTCAGTCTAAGTAGCAGGCCTGTGTGCATATGTTAAGAGGCTGATTTCAGTAGCCAAAATGATGACTGTGCTTGAGCGTATACTACTGAAGTGCAGTGTTGTGTTGTGCATTTTCTGTGAGCAAAAGGACTGAGTCCAAAGGATGATCATAAGGAAATGCTTCCTGTTTACATTGGGAAGTGTTTACAACTGGATTGAGAAATTCTCTCAAGACTGTTCAAAAGTTGCAGATGATGGCCGACCAGGTCACCCTGTTGAGGTTGCAACAGAAGCAACTTTGAGGCAGCTGAAAGAATTGATTCGAGCTGACAGGAGGATGACAGTAGACAGTTGAAGTTGAGTTAGCATATTATGATTGTCCAGTGACTCCAAATGTGATCTATGTTCACCTTTCTGTCCTCTGCCTACCCAGATAAGGGCACAGATTCCATCTATGAGGTGGAGACACCCATAGTGAGGAGTCCATGACCCCAATTGGTAAGATGATCATGAAAGTGATGGTTGGCAGTGGGTGCACCTAGTAGTGTTCATATTCCCATAATGTTATCTTTGGTAGGAGTGATGGTTTCAATCTGTGAATAGAAGATCTATACACATCTGACTGACAATCAAACTCAGGACCCTCTGAATGATGGTCCAGGATCTTAACCCAACACCACTAGGTTCCCATGTGTCCCATAAACCCTTCCAGAGATTTTGTTCGAATTTAATGT
>NW_019723300.1:667975-674701 GCF_002891405.2 Cryptotermes secundus
GCATTAGATCTACTTGGCCTGTTAACAGATGTTACAAGACAGAATTTTTCCATCTTTTTCATGCCTTCTGAATCATCTCCTTCCAGTAGACTGTTATTCTCAAGTGTCACCCTCATCTTTGCACATGTGCAGATATAACAATATTACATTATATATTTATAGTTTAATGGCTCTGTTAGTAGCTCAGACTGTGTAGCATCAAGCAGGAGGATGATTAATGAATAATGAATGAGAAAACGTCCAGAAAGAAATGATCATGGCATAATTTGAGGTAGTATCCTGGCACATTTCAGGAAGGTCTGAGGAAAATGATGAGGGACCATAGTCATGACAAACAATAATGTCAGTGTAATGAATATTATAAAATTTCATCTGCTTGTAAAATGATCTGAATTCAGTAATCTAGTCTCTATTTTTTGTTACTATTGTAACGTGTTTTGCCACTGAAGACGCCGTTCGGATTGTTAATGGGTTTATTCAAAAACCTGCAAATCATAACTACAATTAATTATAACACAGTTGCGGGTTTACACAATTTATAAACCCTACACAATAATCTGCTCACTCTATCTTCAATAGTCTTCACTTATTCACAGTGCAATACGGGAGCTATACCAGCGTCACTGTATTACACACTCCCAATACCTTCTCACACTATCGCCTCTAATCACACGTTCTGGTCTTCTTACGATTGACTCGCTACAACTGAACTCGGTGACTGCTACAATTCAACTGACTGCTTAGGCATTCCAGTTCTCTTATAAACCCTCAGCCAGACATCGGAAAATGCACCTCGCTTCCTTGTTGCGTAATTGCCGTGTTTACAGTCATTGGTGGGCAATGCTGCTGAGAGTTGTTTATTGCTGTGTAGTAACCGCGGTGTCCCCTGTTACATCACTGTGGGAAATGCTGTTATGTCACCCCAAGGAAGGGGCGCTCACCGAGCACTGCGCAATGATGGAAGGAGTGGGGGTATGTGACGTCACTCGTGAGACTGCAGAGTTCAAGTGACCCCTACATCCTGTAGTTCCACCACGTCACACTATACATATAATTCTATGATTATACTTTCTGTTTTGATTTGATTTTCATTTGGCTGGGAAGGAGTATGCATAAGATTTAAATGTCACTCATGATAGACTAGTCAGTAAGATGACTGGGAAGTCAGGGTTTGGTTCTTGGAAGAAAGAAAATACTCGTAGTTTAGAGACCACATATTCACCAGGTATCAGGTTGCTGTAGGCAGCCGAAGCATACAGCTGAACATTCGTCTCCAGTCAGTGCCAAACATGAGAATGCTTGACTTTTAACCCCATGGTGCCCGGCAAGTGCCATACTGCTGGAATTCAAAGTATATAAAAGGAAAGTGCTTACTTTTATCTTTCAGTAAAAGCTCTGATATTTTTATTGCAATCAGCTGTATGCATTGAGTAGCTTACTTTTAACACATTGAGGAACAGTGATATAAATATTAGATCACCCTGGGGACCGCCATTATTAAACTTACTATCCTAACACTTGCACTGTTCACTTTAAAAATTAATATAAAATCTCCTAATTAATTTTATTAACTAAAATTTTTGGAGAACACTTACAGTGCTCCTAGAAGTGTGTGAGGATGTGATATTTCTGGAAACATTCCCCTTTGTGAAGTGGCATTACACAGAATTTGCAAATGTAGACATACTCCTTTTTTTATGAACTGTGGGAACACGGCATTACCTAGAAGGATGCTTCCCCTTGGAATGTTCACTCTTCACAATTTTCACGAGGGTATGTTTCCGCATATCACCTGATAGTCACCCTGGGGGGTCCACATGAGGCCTGCGTGGGGTGGGGGTTGATGGGTCTGGTCGCACTAAGTCCGTGACTGACTCTGGTTCTGCCACCACCATCTGGTCTGTAGCCCAGGCCTTTGCCACATTCATCTCGAAATGCTTTGTATTTCGATTTTGATTTAGGGTTACATTTTTGTGATTCTTTTAGATTTTTTAGTGTCCCTGCAATGTTATTATCCGCATTATCATCGGAGCTACTGTCACTTTTACAGTCTTTGGCCACAATTCTTTGTTCTTTCCTGTCACTGCTGCTCTCTCAATCACCATAACTACGCGGCTCACAAGGCAGGTCAACTGGCTCATCGGAGAAGAATTTGTCCATGTCCATACCCCACCACTAAGTACTGGCTGATACATACAGTTCGAAGAGCAGCAAAGCATTTTCATTTATAGTGGCTTAAGAAAACAGTGAGATCAAGTTACTGACAAGTAAGCAAACATTCCAGAGTTTTATTGCGCCGTTGCGTGCAACTTGGGTGGTGCCAGAGCAAGGTACAAACTAACGTGTCCTAAAATCATGATATCATGCGACCGGTCTGCCACATTTAAGAGCCAAAAGCATGATATCATGCGACCAGTCCTCACTGTGTTAAGAAGTGTGTTCCTTGGTTTCACATGTGCCAAGCGAGACAAGCTGCACTCTCAGCTAACTATTCCAATATTGTGCACATTCAGAGGAAAGAGAAAGTTGTGTTTGTACTGCCGGTCGTACAGGTGCATTTCCACATGATTTAACTTGTAGCGCACAGTTCACGGCTGTTGACATTACTGAAAGAGGATCATGAGGCAGGCTCTTGATGTTCTTGATGTAGAGATGTGGGCTGTGAGGGTTTGTATTCATGTTACATTGCAGATGAGGAGCGTTTATTTGGAGTTGTGGAAGGTACAGACATGAATGAGGCTCTGGTTACATCTGAACATTATCAAATGTGGGAAGAATTTGCTGGAGAAGATGGAGACATTCCTGGATTCTCTAGATTCACCCGAACAGTTGGAACACATGGAACCTCTACTCAATGACCATCAGTCCCTAGGGCACAGTATATCCTCTGCACAGCCTGAGTTACAACAGTATCAGGTCCTGTAAAGATGGGTGAGGGTGTGGGGAAATCATCTTTGATATTATTGCAATGTTCAGTGTCATGAGAATCACAAAGAAGAATGTCTGTGTGTGACTGGACAAGCCAGGGCTCACCAGGTTTCTATAATGATTTTATGGGGAGAGGTGGTCAGATTCACAGAAGTTATTTTCACACCAAAGTAGATTATTTTTTTTTGCAAGTGGAAGCACTGATTCAGATAATCATAAAAACAAATGTAATGTAAGAATGCAGCTCATTCTGCTTTGACTTCAAAATATGCTGCTTACGTCAGAAACTGTACTGAGTTTTAAATCAGAATATAATATTTAACACATATATGTCTATCAAAACAAAGGATACAACATTATATACAATATCTCATATTCTTTATATAAAAGAATTTTGTAACTGTTTATTTGTTCACTTATGTACAGAATATATTCCAACTGTGAAGATGTTAACCAATTCTTTCCTTACAGTTCTTATAAAATATTAAAAAAAAAACACACACACACATATATATATATATATATATATATATACACACACACTTACTACTGCTGAATTATATAAGTAATGTGATATTATTTTACAGATGATGTTTTTATTACATTACGGAGAGGATCTGTGTGCAATATTCTGCACTGCCTTTAGAGATATATAGTATATGTTTTGTAAACATTAAATGTACAGATTAGATGTAAGGCCACAACTGCAGTTCCTCAAGAACCCCTGAAACAGAGTGGAGTTAGCTACTAAACATTCTTAACTATAGAAATATTGTTTAGAATATTATGAACAATGAGAAATGTTTGATTGAGCTACTTAATTCTTTGATAGGTTGGGTTTTTGGACTTTATCCATCGTCCTGGTTTTTTAAGATAAATAAAAACACGACGTTTTGGAAACTGGATCTGTTTCCGTCCTCAGATGAAGGAAAACACCTATTCAGTTGGGTCTGTTAGAAAGAGCTAGCCTCAATCACTGGACCTATTGTTTTATTTGTTATCTTGAAAAACCAGGACGATGGATAAAGTCCAAAAACCGAGCATATCAGTGTGTTATACACCATCGTCAGAATCCTATAGTAACTACTTAATTCTTCATTGGATTTGAGGTACTTGTGGTGACTATGAAGTGTATAAATGTTATGTTTGGGAAGCCTAACATATTGTCTCCATAGCCGGGCCAAACGGGCAAGCCAAAACATGCAATGAAGAGAAGCAGGGAGGCTCTCTCCAAACTTCAGCCCAGAAGATCATTGTTAGTTCTGATCAGCTGACATCGTTGCCTAAATCCTGATTATATGGCAAGTGATGTACAGATACCCACTTATTTCTTGAAGATCACATGCAAATTACACTAAATTTATGAGTTATTTCTGTATGGTCATTTCCTAGAACAGAACATTTATAGCTCACTGCACTGTTTGCTAGGTCATTTATATTTATACGTGGAATAATGAATATTATTGCTATAATGTTAAGTCACAGGAGATCAGATTATGAGTTGCCCTAAGGTAACTGTTCTTGGCAGTGTCTTGTAATCTGCAGCCAGTGAGATCCCCATTAATATTCTTCTGGGAGACAGCAGGAAGAATCAAAAGAGGAAATCTGTGTGGGTAAAGAGGGCAAGGATCGGGTGTAACTTGAAGATATAACCTATCTATCTTATTGAATAGGGTCAAATTGTATATTGTGTAAATATATGGCTTTCCTTCCTTATACACTATGGCCAACTTACACATATCAGACTCTGTGAAATCTATCAGTGACTTGTTCAGATCATTGCAGATACATTTTGATTTACAGTTTTTAAGCGATTAAAGACTGCAAACTCAAATATTTGAGAGTAATCAAAAGTTGCATTTTTGTGGATGGATCATAAGCCTTTAGATTTCAGGCTTTCTGTGTTGCAATAATTTACTGCTTCTGGTGTCAGAAATCTGCACTTAACATAGTGTTATCACTTTGCAGGTCTGTGATATGAATTGCAGGTTCATGGATTGCAATTTGCAACCATCTGTTTTGGAAAATTATGCCTGTTTATTTATGCACATAATACTTAAGGGTCATTCCATGTGAAATAATCCAGAGAGGTCGCTCAAGGTTTTTAAAAAAATTCAAAATTGTACACTTATTTCTACATATTTTCACACCTCAAAAAAAGTGTTAAAATAATTGTGAAACCACAAATGTGATATTTTCCCCGTCCCATTGGTTTTTGAAGGTCCAAAATAGCGTTTCACCCAAAATCGATAGGTAAGTTTCGAGCTTAATTACACCTAGAGGAAGTGAGTTGAGTGAAACCTTGTAATGCCATGATTTATAGTCCATATCATGAGGAACAATTGGTTTCTTACTGGAGTCTCTAACTTCAATAGTTATCGAGATATGGAAGATAAATCAAACCTCCATTTGAGCCGAAAACGTGTTTTTTCGCATTATAGATACTTCGCTATTATTTGAATATCAAAATTGTAATTATAACTCAACGTTACTCTGGAATAGAGCATTATATGCTATGAGTTTAAATTTTTTCTGAGCTTCCCCACCGGAGATATGAGACGTTAAAAATACCGATTTGGCGCCGAGAGCAGTTTGGAAGATCCTGGAAAATTTTAGAAAATAGATACGGTATTCAAAACTATGTAATTATATTCTTCATGTAGGAGAAAACAAAGGGTAGAAACCGCAGATCTGATACTTTCCCCCCTTCCATTGGTTTCTAAAGGTCAAAAATAGCGTTTTTCCCAAAATCGATGGGTAAGTTTCAAGCTTAATTACACCTAGAGGAAGTGAGTTGAGTAAAACCTTGTAATGATATGATTTGTTGTCCATATCATGAGGAACAAATTGGTTTTTCATTGGAGTCTCTAGCTTCAATAGTTATCAAGATACAGAAGATAACGCAAACCTCCATTTGAGCCGAAAACTCGTTTCTTCTCATTATGAAAACGGCTGTACCGGGAGAACCGAGGGGATCACAATATTTTTAACATTTTTTTGAGGTGTGAAAATATGAAGAAATAAGTGTACTAATTTTGATTTTTTTTAAAAGTGGTGAACGACCTTTCTGGATGATTTCACATGGAATGACCCTCATGTAAGATATGGGACAGTCATTTTTACATTACTGATAACTTTATTTTATATTTGGCTCACACAGTGGATTATGATCAATAGGGCCTGGATTTCTATGACATGTCATATATTTTTCCTAGGGTTTATTCCTATTTTTAAATGTAATTATGCATGTTTCCAGTCATTCTTATTGAAATTATGTCGTTTTTATTGTGCATATAAATGCATATTTTAGAATTTTATTGGTTTTGCAGCATATTTTGGCATAATTTTGAAATAAGGTCATATTTTTGTCATTTTAGAAACAATTCTTTGATATAATGTAAAATTTCGGCTCCATAATGTTTAGTATTACAAAATAAATTTCAGGCTGGACCGTTGCTTCAATGTGGAATAGAGTTCAAGTACATGAATTTCGTATTAAAAACCATATTTTTGACTGGACTGTACTTGCAGTTACAAAGGCGAAAATTTGTGAAATGCAACATTTATGACCTTTCTCATTCGAGGCAGGAGGGAGGCAAGTGTAACGGGTATTCTCCTATTGTACTCCGTCTTACTATAAGGTATATACATCCCATTCTTTCTTGGAGGGCTTAGAAGTATTCTATTTATATATGTGGAGGGCGTTATAAGACTTCAGTTTGACCTTACAATGCCTAAAGTGAGTACATGTAGTTCAAGGAGCACAAAGTTGCGTAGTTTTGTACAGGAGTTTGGTGA
>NW_019723300.1:677117-713959 GCF_002891405.2 Cryptotermes secundus
CCTGGAATTTGTAGGGACTGAACTCTGTGACGCGTTGAACACTGTAAAGAGCATTGAGAATGAACTAAACCGAACTCGTGGTGAAATAAGTGACAGGATTAAAACCAAAATAGAAAGTGTTCTTCATCGGAATGCTGGTTATTCAACATTATGCAAGATTGCAGATATACTTTCCGGTAAACTAGCAACATTCGAAGATGATACAGAACTGTCACCAAACGACTTGACATTCTTCAAATATGCTCCTGTCACATCATGTGATGTGGAACGAAGTTTTTCCAAATACAAAACTATCCTTAGTGATAATCGGCGATCTTTCAAATTTGAAAATGCATGTAGTTATAAATTGCAATTGTAACAGTGAAAATTGAGACGTGAATAGCTTGTGTTCTTTTAAATGGTGTTTTTAGATAACAGAGTTAAGTTAGTGTTCATACCATGTACACCAGTGTTTGTCTAAAATATGAACGCAAATATCAGTATTAAAAAGAAAACAATGAATGGTTTAATCCAGTACGAAATGTTGAAATTCAGTCAGTTTTCTTTCCTTCAGAGACATAATAGGGCTAATTTGGTAAGTAGGAGCTACTATCATACATTCACCATCTTTATTCTTAAACTTTAGTAAAAGTTGTAATTAAAATTGTGAAATTTTTTGTCCCATTTAATATTTAAGGTCATATTTGACATAATTTTGGGTCATAAGTGCATGCATATATTTATAGTTCTTAGGTCATAAAAATCCGGGCCCTAATGATCAATATTAGTTGTACTGGGGCACGCCGTGGCATAGTTGGTTGAGGCACTATGTTACAAGTAGGAAGCTCTTGTGTTCAATTCCCGACAGTGTCATTGGATTTTTTCAATTTACCCAATCCTTCCAGCAGCACTATGGCCTGGGGTTAACTCAGTCTCTAGGAGAAATGAGTACCATGAATCTTCCTGGGGGTAAAAGGCATCTGGCACACAAGACTGACAATCTCACCGCAATCTGTGAGCCGACTGTCTAGAGAAAATGTGGGAGCTTCAACATCTCACAACCCAGTGGGCTTCTATGGCCTGTTACAGGGATAGCTTTATGTTTATTTTCATGTGTCCATGACTCCATGATGAATCTTTTGACACCAATATAAATTAATGTCTTTAATTTGACATTTATATAACTCAGAGATTAATTATTATTAACACTTTGCGGACTGATGGCATATTTTTATGCCCAGAGCTTTTAAACGTGGCGGACCGGTGGCATATTTTTATGACTTTAGGACACGTTAGATTATAACGCATTATACCTTTCTCTGGCGCCACCCAAATAAAATGACTACTGCGGAATATTATTCCGGAATGTTTGCTTAGTAGGCAGTAACTTGATCTCGCTGTTTGGGTACCCCTTCCATAGGAATATTATCTTTGACCCTTCAAGCTCTTATGTACCAGGCAAGAAGTTAGTTGCGCAATGAGTCAAGGACAGAAGCGGTTGAAAACCAAGCAATATCTGACTTGTTCTCCGACGTGCTATCTGACGTGAGCTATTTGACATTCCTTCTGAGACGTGTAGTGATAGTGATTTGACAGTGGCAGTGGCAGAGGACAACAAACAATTGTGGCTACAGACAATATAAGTGAAAGTAGCTCCGACGAAAGTGCAGGTAGAAGGAGAATGTTTCTAAAAATATCGCAATCTCAAGCACTTCTAGAAGCATTGGTAAGTGTTCTCCAAAAATTTTAGTTCATAATATTAATTAGGATATTTTATATTAATTTTTAAAGTGAACAGTGCACAAGTTTGGGTAGTGGGTTAAAAAATGCCATTCCCCAGGGTGATTTAAATATTTAAATTGCCGGTCCGCAAAGTGTTAAGAGTGTATGTTTCTTTTCCTCCCATGTGAAAAGAAAATTGT
This sequence comes from Cryptotermes secundus, assembly GCF_002891405.2. NCBI lineage: Eukaryota > Metazoa > Arthropoda > Insecta > Blattodea > Kalotermitidae > Cryptotermes > Cryptotermes secundus. The sequence goes on from NW_019723300.1 coordinate 679,019, forward strand.
GCTAATGTATAAGTTTTGAGGTTGTCATTGCAGTGAATGTTAAGATTCAGTTTTGTGTGATGTGATACAAAGTAATCTGGTGGCTAGGACCATTGTTTCGGAAGAGTCCTCTACCCTGAAGATGGTGGCAGCAGGATCCTCTGAAAGATGTCAGTACCTATTCACCAAATGATACAGCATCTCATGTGTGAAATGTTATTATTCACCACAGTGAGGACATCAGAACTCGTTCTTACAGATGTCTGTGTGTCCGTTAAATGTCATATAAGCAGTTTTGTTAAGCTGGGACAGTGGTACCAAATGCATAAACACCCATCCTACTGACACCACAACCAAGTAATACTTCTCTCTTGATATTTGTAATTCTTCAGGTTGTCTTATCAGTATTCCCTAACTTCATACATACATGCAGTGGCATGCAGTACTATTTTTGGTAAGGGAAGCATTGGTACGAGGATCTAATAAACAAACTGATAGCAATCAACTCACAAAAATTTACATCACTTACTGAATCAATAAGGTCGTTTTGTTTTCTGTTTGATAAACCTGTAAATACTGTGCTGTTCTCAAGGTGAACATTGAGTTTATGATCATATTTCCTCAACAAGTGAACTGATTCCACATAATTACCTCAGTCGATAGAACCCACGCTTTCATCATGACCAGGGAGGGCAAGTTGCCACTTTCCTAAATGGCAATTGATATCAATCATTTCATTATTTCTCTATTTACTTTCACATTTTCATTCTGCTGTAGTTTCATCAGACACTTTTGATTGTCAAGGTGACAGTCAATTTGAGATTTCCCAATGTAACAAGTTGCATTGTTGAAATAATGTGAGTCTGAGAGTTCTCATGTCGTTTCAATGCTTTATGAAGGTTGTTGATATCACCAAACCCAGTCTTGTTCCATACATATTTTCATTGAGAAACAATAGGCATAGCCAACAAAACAATTTTCCTATATTACAGCAACTGGATAGCCACTCTGTTTAAAATACTGTAAAGTAAAGTAAAGTAAAAAGAAAAGCTATCCCTGTAACAGGCCGTGAAGGCCCATAGGATTGTGAGACGTTGAGGGTCCCACATTTTCTAGACAATTGGCTCAAAGATGGCAGTAAGGTTGTCAGCCTTATGCGACGCCCGCGCTTTACTCCCCAAGGAAATTAATTCCTGGTCCTCATTTTTCTGTTAGAGGCTGAGTCGACCCCAGGGCCATAGTGTGGCTGGAAGGATTAGGTGAACTGAAAAAATCCAATGACCTCATTGGGAATTGAACCTGCGACCTTCCGGCTTGTAGCATAGCCTCTCAACCAACTACGTTACCGCGTGCCCCCTTTAGAATACTGTTCCAAATTAAATTTCCTCACACATAATTTGGTTTGTGCTTTAAGTTCTGGCAACTCATATGTCAGTCGTCCTCTTTCTATAATTATTTTCTTTTCAGAAAAGTCCCCATTTTAAAAGGCTTTCGGTTGCATAGTCGCAGTTGCGTTTTCTGCCAGCATTCATTTTAGCTTTTTCCTGTGCGTGTAGTCTAATCATGCCCCTGCCCCTTGTACCGCAATATCAGACTTGCTTCCCTTAGACGCGGATAGCTTCTTTCTGATGCGTCAAAATGTGATCACAAATACAATCTTATGCCATATAAATATGCAATTACAATATTTTAATAAAACTTAATGTTACCTATAAGACCCAACAAGACTGAAATCACACATAAACAGTTAATTTTCACATAATCATCTAAAGAACACATTCCTTCGCTGTTCTAGCCAGCAAACCGAAATTTGCTTCCCTTTGCCCCTTCGGATTAGACGAATTATTACGAAGATTAACGAAAGGAAACTTGGTCCTCCCCACCAAGCAGGGGGAGGAAGGAGGAGGTGGCATATGGCCTTGAGCAGGAACAAGCAAAAAATGACAATATTCACATCCTTATTATCCAAATTGAATTACTTATATATGACTTCTTTTCTTTTCGTTTCTTAACCACGGAAGCAATGCTTCCCTTGCTTCCATGCATGGCACGCCACTGCATACATCCATATATATGTTTACTTTATGTAATATAATTTTATCATACCACGTAATTATGTACTTATGATTTACTGACATTTGGTGCATTAAGAGATGTACTGTTTACATTCAGGCAGGATAATAAATGTATGTAAGATGTTAGAATGAATTGTGTAAATATTGTCACGTGACAGAGTGTGACTATAGACAGGGTTTAGATTGTGACTCAATTCATTGACCACTCACTTTAACACACGACTTGGAGCTACATTTAATTATAGCATGATTGCTAGTCTCCACACTTTACAAATCACTAGAGCATGTAGATTAGTGTTCTTATTGTGCACTAGTTGTATCCTGGTAACAGCTTCTAAGAGCGGAAATTTTTCAACTTCTGCGCTCACGCCATTGCTGGCTGGCCAGCATCTCACACCCGAGCTAATCTCAATGTCTACATCCAAGTCACATTGCAACTGACAGTCAGTCAGTAAATCTTGGTGTCAAGCCCCATTTGGGGCTCATGACCAGATATTTATTACTGTTTGGCATTTACGGTCTTGTTTTTGTGGGGCACCCTCTCTGACAAGAGGACGGGTGTGCCTTTTGTATATGCTGCTGGCCCTTGCCAGTGCAGTCTTTCTTGGGTCTCAGTTCCTAGGATCTTGAGATCATATTTTACTGTCTCAGATTTGAGACTTCCCTTTTTGTCGCCTCCAATGACTCGCACGGTCACAGTGGAGGTATTCGACCTCGCCTCCACACGAGGATGCTCTGTGAGCTAGTCTCTGAACTCTGTCCTGCTTGTAACCCCTTGGCATGGACCAGCAGAAAACACAGCTCTTCAATTGTGAACATTATCTAGCAACAACCACTGTTCGTTGTTTGTTTCGTGGCCATTGCCTAGGAACAAATATTGTTTAAGAGCTGTTCAGTATCAACGGCTGTTTCTCTGGATCCACAGTTCTTGGTTTGAGCAAATATGCCACAGTATATACACAGAATGAAATGAAATGTCAGTAATCTAAGATGAATGCATTTTATATGAATGTCAGTGAAAATTAGTATCAAATCTAACAGGTACGTTATCACATATTTATAGCAAAGTGCCCTCCTTCATTTATTCTAAACGTGGAAGAGTTAGACTTGCTGTTCTGTGGTTATGTAAGAAATCAGAGTTGGTATTGGTTATGAACAGAAGCACAAACTGTGCAGTAATAAAAATGCTCCAGATTTTGCTCTGGAAGAACTGAAGAGGACCATTAGAAAACATAAGTCAAGGTAGCCTCCATGTTGAACGATCATTACCATGACCTCAGAACCAAGTATGAGTGCCCATTGATGGCATCCAAAACAGTTTAGAAGGTACATCACACCCAGAGTAGACAACCTTGTGGACGTGTTTACTGGAATAGCAGCTGATCTTTGCCTTAATTTTGTGTTTAACAAATTAATGCCAGCCTTAAAAAATCCTTATGTATGTATGGTATGCTGTCAGTCGCAATGTGACTTTGACTTTGGCTTCGACATTGACATCTTCACAGTCCAAGTCCAAGTTGAGCCTTCGAAGTGTTGAAGTTGATAGTTCAGACAGAAATACACTAGCGTTCAGACAGAGTTGAAGTGAAGAAGAAACATGTAGAGGACATCGTACACGACTGTAACTGTACTTATGTGTGAGGAGTCAATAAAATTATTCGCTACATCAAAATCCACGTGAAGTTACCGAGGCAACACGTGACAACTGGTGTTACAGAAGTGGATTCGAACTTAAACATGAAAACACCACACAAAAAATAAATGGAACAACTACTGGAATTGCTGAAGGTCATGCAAGAGGAAATGTGAACTGGCTGTCATTGCAATTGTAAATGTCATCTGTATGTTGTTTAGCAAGTGCATTTGGTCTACATACTCGTAGTGTTAAGTGACAAAATGGCCGTGAGTGGCGAATCTGGAAGAATGTGGAGCGAGCCATTGTAGTAAGATTACAGCACTAAACGAATATTCACCTAGAAATGCGGTACTTAATATTAATATTGTAATGGATGCTCATGCATTTCACATTCTTACACACAGTTAATTGGACTTTAATAACAAGAATGAATAGATATTAAAAGAATGTCGAAATTTTGATGTTTAATTCAATATTTTGTAGCCTCTTACAAGACGCACGGCCCTCTCTACTGCTTTGATTTAGCGAGCTAAGGTTTTCTGATTGCAGTGGTCGCATGTTCTTACTGTAGTGATAATGGGTTCGATACCAACACATACGCACATGTGTGCCTGTATAATCTTGTGACAGGCCGATCCGCAGTCGAGGAATACTCCAGATCTATTTCAAGACAAGATTCCTAAAGCACTGTCCACAACCAAACCACACAGCGTCGAGTGAATTCTGAATTGCAGTAGGACGTGGAAATGAAGCAGCATAGACCAATTAAGACCATGCATTTGCCTAGAAGAAGCAAATAAAACCACGAAATAAGGCAGTCACAATAATTTGTGTCAAAGCAGGGATTCGAACCTGCAACTTTCTACATCAAACCCAAAAGCGCTTCCGCCTGAATCACCATGCTTGAACGCATTAAAATGAAGAGTGCTATGTTAAGGCGTATGACATAAGGGCGAGGGCACACCAGGGAAACTGGCAACTGCTACGCAACCGCAATTACCAAAAATTATCAGCCTGAGTTGAACAAATGTTACAGGATGGAGCAGCACACAGCAACTCATAGACTTCAAGAAAGCCTATGATTCAGTTAGGAGGAAAGTATTGTACAATATTCATATAGAATTGGGATACCAATGGAACTAGTTAATCAGATTAAAATGTGTTTAAACGAAACATATAGTAAAGTCCATGTAGGTAAACATTTGACTGATAAATTTCCTATCCAGAATGGTCTAAAACAAGGAGATGCTTTATCACCACTCCTTTTCAACTTTGCTTTAGAATGTGCCATCAGGAAGGTCCAGGGAAACCAGGTGGGACTGAAATTAAATGGGATACATCACCTGTTGGTCTACGCCGATGATGTGATTCTACTGGGTGATAACTTCAACTGATGCAAGTAAAGAGGTTGGTCTAGAAGTAATCACAGAGAAATCTAAGTATACAAGTATGTTGCTGTCTCGTCACCAAAATGCAGGGCTAACTCATGACATAAAGAAAGGAAACAGATGTTTTGAAAATGTGGCACAGTTCTGATATTTGGGAACAACAATAACAGATCGAAACCTGATTCAGTAGGAAATAAAAAGGAGATTGAACTAGGGTAATGCTTGCTACCATTCAGTCCAGAATCTTTTGTCTTCTCGTCTGCTGTTCAAAAACATAAAAATTAGAATATACAAAACTATAATTTTTCCTGTGGTTCTCTATGGGTGTGAAACTTGGTCTCTGCCATTAAGGAAGGAACATAGACTGAGAGTGTTTGAGGGAGTATATTTGGACCGAAGTGAGATGAAGTGACAGGAGGTTAGAGAAAACTGCACAATGAGGAGCTTCATAGCTTGTACTCTTCTCCAAGTATAATCAGAATGATCAAGTCAAGGAGGATGAGGTGGGCGGGTATGTAGCACGAATGGGGTAGACGATGAGTGCATATATGATATTGGAAGGAAAGAGACAACTAGAAGACCAAGACGTAGATGGGTGGATAAAATCAAAATGGATATAATATGGATAGGATGGGGTGGTATGAACTGGATTGATCTTAGAATGGGAACCAGTGGAGTGCTCTTGTGGACACGGTAATGAACCCTCGGGCTAAATAAAATAATTGGAAATTCTTGACGAGCTACACAACTGACGGCTCCTCAAGAAGTTGGCAGATCCATCGAGTTAGACAAAATTTACTTATTTTTCTCGTGTCTTTTAATATAAGTGAATTCCGTATCTGATAGGAAGAGCGATTCCTTTTGTAGAAAGAGTCACGGAAGGGGCCTTTCGTTGCCATGAAATGGAGCCAGTTTCTAGGGTTGCTTGTTTTATCGACCTGCATCATCCTACTCATATTACATTCATTCATTTGGGGTCTGCTACCCCTTGCCTCCTACTGTTCTTCCTACTAGTCCATGAAGTATATATAAAGTAAATGTCGTATCGCGTGTTCACATCAAACTGAAGAACGGTTTCAGTTAAAATTTCCCGTGGGATCAGCCACGTCAGTATATCGCTGAAGCTAAATCTGCATGTGGCAGCCGCTGAACCGTCGCCACTGATGACTTAGGGTCCTTTCGCACCGAATGAGTCCAGTCCAGTCACGTCAACGCCAGTCCAGTTCAGTCACGTCAACGCCAGTCCAGTCCAGTCATTAGGTTTCATACTGAAAACGTCTTTGTCAGTCAGTGATCATTCTTTCTCCTGGCCAGATGGGCGTGGAAATGATTGCGTTTATTATACTTAGAAGATTGCAGAGGAGGAGGGAAAGAAGGCGAAAGAAAATGTTTTGGATTCATCCTATTAACATGAAGAGAGATGCATTTGGTACTTTCAAACATCTGTTTCCAGATTTATTAAATGATCCAAGGAAATNAAACAATATGTTACACATGAAACCGACTAAAGCGCGTGTGACTTATGAGCGAGACGCACGAAGACTGGCAAGAAATTCAACCGGATGAGTCCTGGCCAGTCATGACTGGACTGGCCAGGATTGGACTGGGAAAGACGCGTGCAGTGTGAAAGAGATTAGGACATTTCCTTGTGTTGCTATGTGAAGCCAGTCAGATGAGTCAACGTGAGTCCGACGCGACTGGACGTGACTGGCTCAGACGGGCCCGGTGCGAAATCAGCCTTAGGAGCAGTGTATGTAACCGTCCAAACCTGTCACAGTTCTCCGTGGACGTTATGGTCCCCTTTAGCCTTTTCGGAAGGGTGAAAGGATTATTGGCGAAATCGATTTATTAGCATGTTATAACTTGTTTTTCATATCTTGGCAGAAAACAACTGCCTTGTTTTATTTACACGTAGTTGTGATGACCGGAAGAGGACAGGGACACCACGGGATTCAAGTCTGTAGTTTTCCGAAGATGTGAATTTTGTTTTGTTGACATGTGTAGCCGTCATAAAGTGTCTTCGGAAGGGTGTAACTGAATCCTAAACTAAAGAAAATAACCGCTCTCACGTGTGAGGTTCCGAGTTTTATAGCTTGGGAACTGTTTAATTCTCAAAGGACTTCATCCGATTGGCTTGTGCTGATTGCATGATGAATTTGGCTACTTAAAATCGGCCAATTGAAAGTGAATTCTTGTCTCGGAGAGAGGCCGTCGATTCATATCCTTAGGGGACGAAGCGAATCTCTCGCAGGTACCAGTCTTCAGAAACTTGGCCTTTCGAACTATTCGGAGGCAGACGTCATTGAACTGCGCTGTTTCTCTAAATCCCATAGCCCTTCACTCTGAACCGTTAAAATTTGATGATTATAATAAAGGGCCAGATTACTCTGTTCTTGCAAATTAAATTATAGTATTTCGCTTCTGAATAAATAAACAGTTTGTGGACAGTGAAGTTGTGTTGTTGATTTCGAGCAGCGGGCCGACTTCAAAGAGCAGTTTCCGGTTGCCTCAGTTATTACCGTAACACGATCCAGCTAGGAGTCAAGTAGTCTAGCGAAGTCGGCACCTAAGTACAAAGAAAGAAAGAAAGGAAGAAAGAAAAGGGGTCGGTAAGGGCAATCATTTGTCATTCAGCAACAGGGTGTCATGTGTTATATTATTTTTTATTAATATTGTAACGTGTGTAGTCACTGAAGACGCCGTTCGGATTGTTAACTGGTTTATTTAACAACCTATAAGTATCGGCTACAATTAATTACAACCTCTTGCGGGGTTTCACACTTTATAACCCTATTCGCAAATCTCTTCACTCTGACCTCAGTAGTCTACATGTTTTTACAGTACGGGAGCTATACAAGTCTCTCTGTATTACACACTTCCAATTACACACGCGTCCGGTTCTTCTTTCCGCGACGACTGCTATTCTCTGTGTCACTCCTGATCACACACTCACTCTCGCTTGCTGCTCAGCCGGCTTTTTATTCCGTTCGCTGTTGGCCGTGTAAACCGCGGCGTTGTGTGCCACGTCACAGTACGAAGCTATGCCAAGTCACAGCGGGAAGCTGTGCCACGTCACAGTGCCGGGGGGGGGGCGGATTGCTGACTCACCTGCTACGTCACCGTGGCCAGAGCTGCCACGCAACCGCTCGCGTGGGGGGTCCTCCATTGCGCAACATGTCACAATATAGTGCTAATATAGAGAAGAGAATCGCATTGTTGTGACATGACGCCTGAAAGGCGAAATAGCGGATCCAGAGAAATGGCCGTCACTAGGCTACAGCACAGTAAACACCATGCCAGCCTAGCAACAGTCAGGCGCGTATAATGGAAATCCAACTCTGAAAGGTGTTTTCTGTGCGGTTCGCGCTCACAGTGATGTCACCCAACTATAGAGTAACTGCAAGAACAGGTGTTTTCCGTGCATTCCGCCCCAAGGCTATATAAGAAGAGCCAGTTGTGGGCTTTGCTGCCTCCCAACCCATGCCCAAAACCGTCACATAGGTGTCGTCACCGCAATTTGACAGTGGCAGAAAGAAACCCCTCAACTCCTGATTTTTCCTAGCAACTATTTCTACTCTGTAGAGGTGTGAGAGGAGGAAAGATTGGATGGTAGGAAATTTCAAATGGCTTATTTCCACTTTCTCCTGGACCGACGTGTGGTCAGTGCCTTGGCCAACGATTAGCTACAGTATCTGTAATATAGGCCTATTACAGAAAAAGTATATCACATTATTACATCAGGTATCTGGAACTGTCAAAACCGAATTTCGCGTATTCCGCCCGATGTTAAATCTAATCACTTGCTCTTTATAAATTAGTTATCCAAATGTAGCAACCAGAAATTCCTTTCAAAATATTTCGGACAGCCCGACGTCCTGCGCACTATGGCGTTAGTATCCCCATCGTGAACATTCTCTCTCTGTCTCAGCACACTGACCTGACTTCGCCATCAAGACCATTCGAACTGTTGCGCGTGCCCGTTGCTACGTCACGTATTCCTAAGCCTTTGTTTTAAATTAACGAACACGAATGAGCTACATGGCTTTCATTGAAGTCGTTCTGTATGCCACTCTTTCCCTGATCGTATAGACTGCGAAACACGAGTCAGAGGATTCTCATTAAGAACACCGTCTTCTAGGATTGTGAGGCCGTTCTGTTTAGTACATAGGTATCAGTGTTTCGGGGGAACTTCTTGCCTCCATTTTCAGGATAGTATATTGATTGTGACCAGTGTAGATTAGTTACGAAGGAATTTCCAGTCTTCCATGTTCGTTGTAGAAGAGCGGGGGATGTCTCACAGGTATCTGGAAAAGTTTTGGGGTCTCCTTTTTCAGGGCAACTCATGGGAAGTTATCCGTGTAGTCTGTTAGGTGTCAATATGGAGGAATCTGCTGCTTCCATTAAAGTTTCAGAGGAAAGTTCTGTCTCCATCTTTAGAGTTAGAATAAAAAAGTGGCGCCGTGAATTTTACAAAATTACTCGACCCGAATCCCAGAAGACAATGACCTTTGTAGAAAAAATTGAAGTTGCCTGTGTCGCTATATTGACTGCGCTTCTCGGGCCCCCTCAATATTGCTTTTAGGCTTCAGATTGCGTTTAAAAGTTCTCGCCCATCTCAATATATATAGGTCCATACTGAAACAGAAAGCGTGATGATTTCTTACAAGGGTCATCGTTGAGGCTATTGATATTACATTAAAATAATTCCCACGGCCAAATCTGAACACCCAATATTGGAGTAAAAACAGTCTGTTCCTAATTTGTAATTTTCGTGAGAATTGCGACATATGAATTCTTATTGTGGGGAAAAATAATTATATTGTGACGTGTTGCGCAATGGAGGACACCCCTCCCTCCCCAGCGGTACAAGTCAACACCACGTCCCTCTCCCGCGGTGACGTATCACGCAACGCCGCGATTGCTACGTACCCGTAAACAATTCCCAAAGCGTTGCTACGTAACAGGCAGACACTGCGACTATATAAGGGAACTGCACAGCCGCCGAAGACAGTTCTCTAGTCATCAGTGAACCAGTTCTAAAGTCAGCAGTGAACGAGTTAGTGTGTGATCAGTAGGGGCCGGATTTTAATGCAAATGCATATTTCTTTCTTGCAACCAGAAGGTATGCTCGTTTGGATATATGTATGAATTACTTCATTTCTTAAAATTTGGACATGTTTTGATGGTGCATATAAATGCATATTTTACCTGTTTTATGAATAAGCATCATATTTTCGAAGATCTCTATTTATACTGCATATTTCCCTTTTAAAATATTTTAATATATTTTAATTTTATATTTTCAATTATGGTCATGTGTATACAAATTTTCTTTTCCGTATTAGAATATGTTGCATATTTGACTTAACATTTCGTCAAGATTCATGTTTCTGATGCATTACCCAGGACGGGACTTCCTCGATCCCTGTACTCGTAACTTGCATCATCCGCGTACCATCAAAGTGGCCGCGAAGAGATTAGTCGGAAGCGTCCACATGTAGCAGCTATCAACCTAATACTATTCACCCGATAAGGGACTTACTTAATTCCGAAGTCTCCATGAGATTCGTTACGCTTCTTCATTTGGAGCTGGGGGCCATTCACATTAGTGGTGACTAGGCTGTAGTTAAGTATGTTTAGCTTTCTGTAGTCATGCCGAAAGTGAAAATAAGTCAGAAAACTAAATTACATCTGTATCAGCGGAAGTTCGAAAGACAGATGATAGTTAGTTAGTTGTTTGGAGAGGGTGGGTTTCCCCATGCACTTATACCTGTAATGGTCCATTGTGCTTCCCTCTATGATTTCTACCAGTCTCTACAGCCTACCGGTATTGGTACTTACCATCAGTCTCGCCCAGCCAGCGAGACCGGCTCTACTGCCTGAGAGGTATCTATAGTGCTTTCCCCATCTACCAGAGGTATTAGAGACTGCTGTTGGGCGGGAAACGTCCGCAATTTGGCTCAGCGACCTCCTTTGGAGATATGAGGTTCTTTTACGTGCCATAAAGCTACGACATGGGACACACGGCTTAAAGTCCATCCCGGAGGATGCTTGAGGATCATATGCTTGAAGGATTGTAAAATAAATTCCAAGGACTACCGTGAAGAATAATCCTTGTATTCTTTGTGTGTGATTGTTTTCTAAGAGCCCATGGTGGGCCCATGTGACTGTTACTCCTGATGCAAGAAGGATTGCTGTGTTTAGTAAAGGAATTTGTAACGGGTTGAAAGGTAAGATTCCAGTTGGAGGTCAAGTTGACCCTAGTTCGATAGTTGGTGACAATCTTCTATGGAAGAATGCTCAGAAGAATGAAATGAAGAAAAATACTTCTGAGATGATAAATAGGATTATACCTCATCGTAACCCTTTGGTTACTTTCTTGGTGTGTAGGCCTCGGTATGTCCCCTCTCGTACAATGTCTCGTCACCATTGAATTATAGTTAAGATTATAATTAATCCTCCTATTGTCAATAATTCTTGGTTGTATTGATGGAATCATTTGATTATACCAGACATTGTTACTATAGCCCCGATAGCTCCTGTCAGTGGCCAAGGTCTTTGTTCCACTAAGTGGAATGGGTGATTTCTGTGTCTTGTCATTAATTTACTTCTCTGGAGTATAGGGTTCTTAGAATTGCAAATACATATGACTGGATTACTGCTACTGCTGATTCTAAGATTAGTAGTAGGATTTGTGCGAGAATTAAAACTCCTAGAAGAGATTGTGCGATGGTTGGCCCATTATTTCCTAGCAAGGTTAATAAAAGGTGCCCTACAATTATATTTGCTGCTAATCGTACTGCCAGCGTCCCCGGTCGGATAATATTTCTGATTGTTTCGATACAAACTATAAATGGTATAAGAGGCGTCTGCATTCCTTGTGGTACTAGGTGTTCAAATATGTGGTTTGTGTTGTTGATTCAACCAAATACTATAAATCTTAACCATAAAGGGAGAGCTAGTGTTAATGTTATATTTAGGTGGCTTGTTCTAGTGAAGACATATGGAAATAATCCTAAAAGTTTGTTGAATAAAATTAATGAGAATAATGAGGCGAATAAGAAAGTTCTTCCTTTATTAATTCTTTTTGCTCCTAGAAGGGTTTTGAATTCGTTATGTAGTTTTATTAATAGCGTACTTCACAGCAGTGGGCATCGGGAGGGGATTAATCATATTCTTATTGGGATGAGGGTTAGTCCTAGGAAAGTTCTAATTCAGTTTAAAGACAGGTTAAGGTTGCTAGTCGAAGGGTCAAACACTGAGAACAAATTTCTTATCATTTTCAGGTTAATATTTTCTTTGAGGGTTTCTCTTTCTCTCCTTTCTCTTTGGTTTTTGGGTTTATTGTATAGTAATTTAGTGTTGCGAATAAGATTAAGGTGGCTGAGAATATAATGAACAATCTTAATCATCTTATTGGTATTATTTGCGGCATAAAAAGGGTGCTCGTGGAGCTATTTTGGTTTGACATACCAATGTTATTTATTAACTAACTCTTTTCATCAGAAGTAATTGCTAATTTACTATTTGATGGTTTAAGAGACCACTACTTGCTTTCAGTCATCTGATGATTCTCTTACATTTGATATCCAGTTAATGAATGTATTAGTATTAACTCTTTCAACTACAATTGGTATGAAGCTGTGGTTTGCTCCGCAGATTTCTGAGCACTGTCCATAAAATAAACCAGGGCGATTGATAAGGAATCTGCATTGATTAAGTCGCCCTGGTGTTGCGTCTGTTTTGACCCCTAATCTTGGAATTGTTCAAGAGTGTAGAACATCGGCTGCTGTAACAATGATTCGGGTGAATGGTGTTATATATGAGTCGAATTCTACTTTAATAAAGTCCGAATATTCATATCTTCAATATCATTGATGCCCAATTACCTTAAGAGTTAATGTTGGCTCATGAATTTCGTCTATAAGATAAAGTAGTCGTAGGGACGGTATTGCAATGAAAATTAAAATGATTGCTGGGACGATTGTTCATGCTACTTCAATTATTTGGCCTTCTAATACGAATCGGTTGATATTTTTGTTGAGGGTTAGGGTGGTTATTATGTAAGCTACTACTGTAAGAATTATTAAGATAATCATTAGTGTGTGATCATGGAATGAAATTAATTGTTCTATGATAGGAGACGCTCTGTCCTGTAGATTTATGTTTGTTCATGTTGTCATTTCTAAGAAAAGCTTGCGAGCTTTATATGTGGAGCTTAAATCCACCGCACTTATCTGCCAAAATAGATTAATTAATGTTAGTTATTTTAGTATAACAATAGTCGGTAGCTCTGAATATCTGTGTTCTGCTGGGGGAAGATTTTGTAATCATTCAATTGAATTTCTCGTTTGTGTTGGGAAGAGAATTTGTCGATTTGTTCTCATTCTTTCTCAGACAATGAAGATGAATATAATGACTCTTACGAACGAAGTGGTTGCCCCGATGGAAGAGACAATGTTTCATGTTGTGTAGGCATCCGGGTAATCTGAGTATCGTCGAGGCATTCCTGCTAATCCTAGAAAGTGTTGTGGAAGAATGTTATATTTACCCCCACAAATATTACTATGAATTGTGCTTTTAGTCATTTAGGGTTTAAAGTTAATCCTGTGAATAAAGGGTATCACTGAATAAAGCCGGCCATGATTGCAAATACCGCTCCTATTGATAATACGTAGTGGAAGTGGGCTACAACATAATAAGTGTCGTGGAGAATGATATCAATTGATGAATTTGCTAGTACTACCCCTGTTAAACCCCCTATAGTGAATAGAAATACGAAGCCCAGCGATCACAAGCATGTTGCTCTGTATGATATTTGTGATCCATACACTGTTGCCAACCAGCTGAAAATTTTGATCCCGGTCGGTACTGCGATGATTATGGTTGCGGATGTGAAGTAGGCCCGTGTGTCAACGTCTATTCCTACTGTGAATATATGGTGTGCTCATACCACAAATCCTAAAAGACCAATTGCTAGTATAGCAAAAATTATTCCCAGATTTCCGAAAGCCTCCTTCTTACCTCTTTCATGGCAGATAATGTGTGAGATTATCCCGAACCCGGGTAAAATTAAAATATATACTTCTGGGTGCCCAAAAAACCAGAATAGGTGTTGGCATAGAATTGGGTCTCCCCCTCCAGCAGGGTCGAAGAAAGATGTATTAAGGTTTCGGTCTGTTAACAGCATAGTGATTGCTCCTGCTAGAACCGGCAATGATAATAATAAGAGAAGGGCTGTAATTGCTACTGCCCATACGAATAAAGGGATACGATCTGGTCTTATGCTTGTGGGTTTTATGTTAATTGTTGTTGAAATAAAGTTTACTGCCCCTAGGATTGAGGAGACACCAGCTAAATGTAGTGAGAAAATAGCAAGGTCTACAGATGCCCCAGCATGTGCAATACCTCTGGCGAGAGGGGGGTAGACTGTTCATCCTGTTCCGGCCCCTCTTTCTACTATACTTCTAGTTAGTAATAATGTCAGAGATGGTGGTAGTAATCAGAATCTTATGTTGTTTATTCGTGGGAAAGCTATGTCTGGGGCCCCTAGTATTAAAGGTACTAATCAGTTCCCAAATCCTCCGATTATAATTGGTATTACTATGAAGAAAATTATTACAAAGGCGTGGGCTGTTACAATTACGTTATAGATTTGATCATCTCCAATAAGAGACCCGGGCTGCCCTAGCTCGGCCCGGATTAATATTCTCAGTGAAGTTCCAACTATTCCTGATCAAGCTCCGAAAATAAAGTAAAGGGTTCCAATATCTTTATGATTAGTTGAGAATAACCATCGGCCGTAGGATAAAGGTTATTAAGTAGAGTGGCTGAGGTTAATAAGTGATAGATTGTAAATCTATAAAGGGGATTACCCCTCTACTAAAGGTCTTGTATTCATTTCTGTGATAGTAGAATGCAATTCTGAAGGGGTGGGGAAGCCACCAAGGCCTAAAGAAGTCTCTTTATTTATAGCTTTGAAGGTTATTAGTTTTTTTAACTTAAAGCCTTCATTAACTGATATTGATGGATATTGTACATATGATTAGGCCTATTATTGACACTGAAGATATCATGACCCCATATGTAATGGTTTTGTTTATCTTTAGTGTTTTGAGCCCCCATTTTGTTTCGTCATACAACGTAATGAATCTTGAATAACATATTCGTAAGTAATAATACAGCGTCACTAACGATATGATTACTATTATAGTTATAACTGGCCCTAGATTGTTTGTGATTATTGTTTGGATAACAGCCCATTTTGGTAAAAAGCCGATGAATGGTGGTAGGCCACCTAATGATAATAGGGTATATTATTCTATAGTAATAGTATAGTAGTAACTTCTATTATTTTTTTATATTGTTTGTCGTAGAGGGCCTTTTGATACATCAGTAATTTTTACTACTACAATTAGTGTTATTAGTAAATATAGTGCTATTAAAATGGTTATGGCCCCTCTTGGTTGGTTATATATCTTTCTTGTTATCAGTACGACTTCATTTCTTGTTGTGTTATGTGTTGTTGAATCTCTTCTGTTGAAGATGGTTTTGTTTCTTATTGCTATTGATATTAACATCATTCCGGCTGATGCAATTATTATTTTTGTCGATGATGTAAATATTTCATTTGATGCCAATCTTGCTACGTAGATAAACAGTACTAGTATCCCTCCAACAAAAACTATGAATAAGATATATTGGAATCAGAATCTTTGGTGTATTAAACTATGATTAAACATATCATTATTGTCTGTAAGAGCAATTTTCTTTTCTTTTCTTTTGTGGTATTTGGGTTTTTTCTTCTAATCGTAAGCATTTGTTGGCTACTTTGTTGAGATTAGAATTTATTGTTTTGGTTCTTTTTGTTGTTGTTTATTTTTATCTTAGTTCTTATGATTATGAGCTTTATTTTGTAATGCTTTTCTTGGTTTTTTCTGTGTGTGAAGGATCGTTGGGTTTGTCTATTTTGGTCTCTATAATTCGTGGGTTTGGTAATGATTTTTTTCAGTCTTATAGAGTTTTGCAATGTTAAGGTTTTTATTCCCTCTTTTTTTTAAATCCCTTTATGTTTTTTAACCAAGGGTTGATGGTTGGTGCATAGTTTATTTTTTGTGTTTACTTTCTTTTTCTTTTTTACCTTTCCTTGTTTTATATGTTGGGGAAATATTAGCTATATATTTGGTTGTGATTATCTTTCTTATGGTTTGATTTTGTTAAGATTTTGGATTTGTGTTTTGATAATTATGGCGAGAGAGCCTATTTTGCGTTCTACTTGTTATTCAGTTTGTTTTTGTTTTTTGTTGTTTTTCTGTTTTTTTTTTTTGTTTTGTACTTTTGGGAGAGTAGGCTTGTTTTCTTTATACTTATAAAGAAAACTTGCACTTATACCTGTAGTGGTCCATTGTACTTCCCTCTATGATTTCTACCAGTCTCTATAGCCTACCGGTATTGGTACTTACCATCAGTCTCGCCCAGCCAGCGAGACCGGCTCTACTGGCTGAGAGGTATCTATAATGCTTTCCCCATCTACCAGAGGTATTAGAGACTGCTGTTGGGCGGGAAACGTCCGCAATTTGGCTCAGCGACCTCCTTTGGAGATATGAGGTTCTTTTACGTGCCGTAAAGCTACGACACGGGACACACGGCTTAAAGTCCATCCCGGAGGACTTGTTCCCTGAATTTTTCCGCCCTTAAAAATTCGACGAGCTCCGCCGGGTATTTGAACCCGCGTACTACGAGTCATGAGGTGGGAACGTTACCTCTAGACTACGGAGGCCGCTTGGGACAGATGACAAGTACGGATAACGAAATTCTTTATTGCCGAGCGTGTGAGAAAACAGTTGGTTGTGAAAAACGCTTTCAAGTGCTTCAGCATTTGAACACTAATATACACAAAGAGAATATTAAAATTAAATCCACGAAAAGTGCTCCTGTTCAAAAATTGCTTAGTGAATTTTCTAATCATATTTTTTCACAATTTCCCTCTGATTTATGCGAAGCCTTTTTAGAGGCAGATATTCCACTGTGAAAACTGATCAATCCTACTCTGAGAAACTTCATAGAGAAGTATATGCTACCGCTCTAACGCCCTTTAGTTTCTGATGTTGGTTGGGTTCCGGTGGAAATGAAATCCTTCCTCAGGGTCGTTTACGGGTCTTGGATCATGAGACAAAGGGTGCTAATATTACACTGACACACATTACAATTGCTCACTGGTTTAATATATTATGTGCAGAAATACGTCTATCAGTAGGAATGACCGAATCAGAAGTCCTCCAGAAGCTCGGAATATATCGTTGAGTTTTGGGACATCAATTCTCCCACCCTCGCAGATATATTCCATCATTGCTTCTGATTCGATCATTCAAAAGGAAGGCGGGTATTACAAATTTAAATCCCCCAATACCCTTCTTACAAGTTATATATTCGAAGCAGCTGGTCCAGCGATATTCTCAACGATTCTTGAGACCTCGCTAGACTGCAGCTGCAAAGTGTAATATTACAGACGCTAAGCGGCATCCTTTACTCATAATATATGTATATATTTTTGCTTCACTTAACAACTGACACTATGGCGCCACTATTACGTGCCGCAGGGATATAAGTGTCAGTTGTTTATAAGTCGCTTACACCAAGTCTTGCTCTTAATATTCCAATTTAATCACTAGCTTAAATTGGACGACTTCATATACACAGTGCAATGTGCCGGCTGAATCTACTGTGCGCAAAAATTACGTGAAGCAGTGTTACGATCTTGCAACTGAAAGCATTAGAGATAAGATTAAAGATTATTTTGTGTGGGTATCAATCAACGAAACACAAGATCGTGAGGGACGGTTTATTGCAAATTGTATAGTTGGATCCCTTAATAAGAATGAACAATCTACCCCATATCTTCTTGCGGTAGAGCAATTTGAAACCACAAATAGCAATGAAGTTTCCGAATTTCTTATCAATTCCTTGAATTTACTATGGCCGAATGGCATTCAGTATGAGCGCGTATTGCTCTTTGTGACTGATGCCGCAAGTTATATGATGAAAGCCGGTACTGCTCTTAAAGTTATATTTCCAAATATGACACAATTGACTTGCCTTGCCCATGGGTTGCACCGTGTTGCAGAAACAATTCGTGCAAATTTTCCGCTTGTTGACAAGTTAGTGTTTTCTGTGAAGAAGGTATTTGTTAAAGCGCCATACAGAAAAGAAGCCTTTAAAGCAGTAGCACCGAGCGTTCCACTTCCTCCAGAACCATTTTTAACGCGCTGGGGCACGTGGCTGTGTGCAGCGAGTTATTATACCGAACATTTAGAAACAGTTAGGAATCTCGTGAATACATTTGATCCTAAAAGTGCAGCATCAATTCAAATTGCCCAAGATGTACTAAAAAGCGCAGACCTAGAAACTAATCTTTCCTATATATCTGCTCACTTCTCTCATCTTCCATTCGCCATTTCCTCACTGGAGGCAAGCAATAGCAATACTACTTTGTATCAGTCGTTAAGTGTGTTCCAAACCACTGTTTCCAAATTGAATTCGGTTCCTGGAAGAGTAGGTGAAGTAGTAAAGGAAAAAGTACACAGCATTCTTTCCAAAAATCCGGGATATGAACAAATTTTGTGAAATTGAAGAAATTTTAGGCGGTAAACGTACTGAACTGCCACGTAAAATATCACTAACAGTGGACAAATAGCGGCTTTTGTACATGCGCCCCTAAGTTCCTGTGAGGTGGAAAGAAGTTTTTCCCGCTATAAGGACATCTTACGAGACAGTAGGAGGCGACTAACTATGGAAAACCTAGAACATTTAGTAATTGTGAACTGCAACAGAAGAGAAGTTTAAAGTTCGGAGAGCTAAATGTGAGTACCAATGTTTTTTTTGAATTTGTAATGAAATACATTGGCTTTGTTGCATGATTTCTATTTAAGTATAGCTTTTTATTGCAAATGAACCATTCCGTGATTACATAAAATGAACTTAAATATTGATTTGTTGGTCTTAAAATAATGTAAAATCAATTTTAATATTTTGTTTAAATTTTTATGTGTATATTTTAGTGCATATTTCGGAAGATTTTCATGCATAATTGCATACATATTTAAGGGATTATAAGGGCATAAAAATCCGGTCCCTAGTGATCAGAAGTGACACAGTTGGAATGTAGCAGCAGTCGCGGAAAGAAGAACCGGACGCGTGTGATAATCAGGATAGTTTGTAATAAGTGAGTAATAATTGGGAGTGTGTGATACAGTGACACTTGTATAGCTCCCATATCGTAATTAATACGTGTAGACTACGGAGGACAGAGTGAACGAATTGAATAGGGGTACAAAGTGTGAAACCCCTCAACAGTGTTGTAATTAATCGTAGCCGAGACTGGTAGATTGTTAAATAAACCAATTATCAATCCGAACGGCGTCTTCAGTAACGAAACACGTTACAATATATATAAAAAAGGCCTAGACATTGACCATCAGGCGTAGGCGACAGATGTCAAACAGGTTTGTTGGCAGACCCATCTGCTGTGCAGAATTAGTACTATATGTACACTAGCGCGATCAGTGCGATCAGTGCTCTCTGTCTTCTCGGTCTTCTATGTGTCGCCTATGGTACCAAGGCCACAAGTGACGCAAGTGACCACCACCACAGCGAGTAGGCGTAACTGTTGCATCTGTGTTACCGGATACTAAGTTTTTAATGGAAGTGTGTAAGTTTTGGGTATTCCTTGGGGAATCATTAAGTTTCCTCATATTTTTACAAATTATGGTGTACGTGATATTATTCCGCAGTTGCAAGTTTTAGTTGGGATTCAGCTAGACTTCGGAGCGACCATTCTGAGGGTTATGCTTGTAGTAGAATAGGCTCCCACACACAGACGCGATACGATTCGGGACGATATAGCACTCGGGACGAAAGCGGCTGTTTACCGAGTGGGCCGCGCACACAGACGCGACACTCGGAACTCGGGAATCTTTGACACCCGATAACCAGTTGGCCATGACTCACACTCAATCAGTATCTTTACGTACGTGAAATGACATGGGTAGCCAAATGGAACAAATAATAGAGTTCGTCAAAGAAAATGCTTTATTGTACGATACTCGTCATCCGATGTACAAGGATTCACGTGCTAAGGATAGAAAGTGGAAGGAATTGGCTGTTACAATGAACAGAGACAGCAAGTAGAAAAATCTGCATATATTTATATAGGGTTAAGTATACAGTAACTGTGGGCATTCTTAGTGTAGGCTATGCACCAGTTCCGTTCACTAACACGAATTCCTGGGGCAGTCATCAAGTTGAAGTACGCAACAAACCGCTCTCTAATGGCGTAGCTAACGTTTGCCGCCATTGGGAGACGTAAAGGCTGGATAGGGAACATTTCTCCTTCCAATGGCTCCACTCGTAGCAGTTCTTCCCTGTACTTTTCATCACAGTTTTTGAGA
Organism: Cryptotermes secundus; assembly: GCF_002891405.2. Lineage (NCBI taxonomy): Eukaryota > Metazoa > Arthropoda > Insecta > Blattodea > Kalotermitidae > Cryptotermes > Cryptotermes secundus. The sequence goes on from NW_019723300.1 coordinate 699,543, forward strand.
CTTAGAAAATTATGAAGCAAACACGCTGCTGATACAATGTGTTTTATATTTCCTCCTTTCAGTTCTATGGGTCTCAAAAAAATCCTCCACTTAATGGCAAGAATAGGCCTCCGGCAATTGGTATATTGTTTAATGATATCTTCTTGCCCGATGGCTCTCAGGATTTCATCAAACCTCTCAATTTTCATCCTGAAATATATGTAGAACCGTTTTTCGTCCTTCAGGAGTTGAGGTATCAATGTATAAAACTCACCCAGTTCCTCTCTTGACAAGTTTATATCATGAACCCAAGTGATTCGTCTCTTTCGCCTAAAATAGGAACACACAGCAATCATTTATACATACTTAATTAGAGACTCGTTATGGAATTGTAAATATTTGTACATATATGTGACATACTGAATATGTGGAGGAAAGGAACTACACAGATTTAATGTTCAGTAAAATACTTACCGGGATTCACCTTCGTCTTCGTCAAGAGCGACAGCTAAAAGCAAAACTTCCCCCAAAGACGGATCCATGACTATTTACCGCTGCGATACCGAGCGGTCTACCGAGTGCGCTTGGTAGACCGAAATACCGAGGCGATATACCGACTGCGATAATATCGCGCTCCTCGGAGTACCGCGCCAGTGTGCGGACCTCCATTTACCGCAATGTAATTAGATATCGTCCCGTACCGTACCGAGCTGAGTATCGCGTCTGTGTGTGGGAGCCTTAAACATTTTTTACTGTTTTATGCCCTTTCTCGCCTCTTACACATGACAATCCGACTAGCAAAGGAAGTCGTGATAGGTGATGGCCTATATTGAACTGGTTGAAGTTGCAGGGCATAATACAAAAGCATTTTTGGGGCTCTGCAATGTAAATTTTTAGAGTAGCTTTGCTGTTTCTAGGACGTAAACCCGTGCAGTCTGGTACCTACTTACCGACAGTTTGGTAGGAAGAGATTCACGCAAAATGGGGGAACTAGCTGCCTTCGAAACTGAGCAACACTTTGCTTCATAAACCCTGCCAGTCTCTGCTGTGAGAACAAAGAAATGCACATCAGAGTGTGTTTGTTCACAGTAATTAGTATGTTTTCTTACAGACGTGGGCAAATATTCAGAGCTAGGTACTTTTACACTTATTAGAAATATGATAATAATAATAATTCTATTTAACATTCATCACAGTTACAAATTGTAACTTGCGAAAAAGTCAGATACATATACAACTTTTCCAGTCTGATTGGCCTCCTGTCCAATCGATTGAACGTCATCATATCATATATCACATAAGATAACATTCAATTACAATTAAAATCACACTCTCGGTATAATTAATATATATTAGTTGCAATCAAATTTATGACTACCTTCCATTATAAAAAACAAGGTCATCTTACTACATATATCTTAATTACCATGCTATATCACTAGGATTCTTGCAAATCAATTCATTTGCCACCCACAAATCATAATGTGTGATAAAATAAAGTTTCAAGGTTATGAAAGATTCTGCATTTCCTTGCAACGGGAATGCCGAGAATTGTGCTACAGAGAGCTGAAGAAACATTTCCTGCTGTGACAGAAAGGATGGTGAGTGTTTTGTGCTTGTGTGCACAGACAAGAATTTTATTGTCATCAGTCAATAATCATATTTTAAGATATTAAACTTTTTATGCCAAGCTTGTGTTAATTTTCATAATCCATGTGGGAAGTTTACATGGTTCTTCATTTATTATAACACTTTGCATTATTATGTAGGAGAGGGATCAGTTGAAGGAGAATGATATGGATAGGTCATGTAGCACGCATGTCAGAATGAGAAATGCGTACAAAGATTTTGACAGAGGACCTGAAAGAATGAGACCACTTGGGAGACAACTGTGAAGATCGATTTTTTTAAAGATATAATTATGGGGGTTTTAGACTGGGTTTGTTTGTGTCAGGATGCAAAGTCGTCATGGGCCTGTGTGAACACAGTAATGAGTGCTTAGGTTCCATAAAGAGCAGATACATATTGTCTGTACTTCCACAGGGACCACAGGATTCTCAGGAAGATGGCTGCATTATGAACTTAACACTCCCTAAGATTATGAAGTCTGTAGAGAAGAAATCTGTAGAGCCATGATTTGTATACAGTGGCCCTCTTGTAGTGTACTCAATTTCACATGTTACTTCACAGGTGAAATTGAGTGCACTACAAGAGGGCCACTGTATACATATCATGGATGAAAATCAGTGCAACAGGATGCTAAAATACAACATTAATCTGTACAGAGCAGCTGTTAAGGGTTAGATGTAATGAAAAACAGCTACAGCAATGAGAGCATATATTGTTTCATGTATGGTGTTGTGCAACCATGACTGACAGAAGATGTGATGCCTTTACAGAACTGTACAAATTCAGAGAAGGTTTTAGTGGGTCCATATGGTGAGACATACCCAGCACGTCATGATGCAAACCAGGCCATGAATATAAAAGCTGAGGAAGTCTCAGACTCACAAGAGGAAGTGGATCCTGTGCAAGTAACCGTTCAGGAAGTAAAGGCTGAAACTGAGGTGAGCTGTATGTTTCTGTAAGTCCACTGTTAGGTAGATATCACAGATAGACAGGAATTCCAGTCGTCTTTCAAATCTCCATCTGTCTGTCTGTCTGTCTCTCTGTGCACACGAAGCAACTCCATTGTGCTGCTGGCTCGCCTTTGAAGCCTTTTTCTGAAGTGTCTCTAGACAGTTAAAGTTCATTGAATGTATGCTGCCTGTGATGTACCACTTCCATATCATTTTCAACAGTTCTGATGCAGATGAAATTACATTTTGCATAAACAGAACTGTATTTGAGAGAAATTCTATGGCAGCAAAAATCCTTGGGGAGTCACAGAACTGTTCATAATTAGTTACTGGTACACTTATTAGAACCTTGAGGCATTATGCTACAAGCTGGAAGGTCATGGGTTCAAGTCCTGATGAGGTAATTGGATTTTTTCAATTGACCCAACCCTTCAATCTTCACCATGGCCCTGGGGTCGACCCAGCCTCTAACAGAAATGAGTACCAGGAATATTCTTGGGGGTAAAGGGCTGCCGGCACATAAGGCTGACAGCCTTGCCACCATCTATGAGCCAATTATCTAGAGAATGTGGGAACCTCAACATCTCACAACCCTATGGGCCTCCACAGCCTGTTAACAGGGATAGCCTTACTTACACTTATAAGAACCAACATTTTAAGTTACTGGGACTCTTGTGAGCTAATTCCTGTGAACCCCACAAGATATATTTATCATGTGATGAACAGGTTTCAAGGTTACAAAGGATTCTGCATTCTCCAGCAACAAAAGTGGCAAGAATTGTATTGCAGAGAGCTGAAGAAAAGTTTCCTGCTATGAGAGAAGGGATGGTGAGTGTTTTGTGCTTGTGTGCACAGACAAGAATTTTATTGCGTTATTTCAAGTCTGTTGGCCAAAGAAACTAAATATTTTGTGACACGCTTCTGTTTGTTTGCATAATCCATGTGAGGCGTTCCTTACAATTTTGTGATAACTGTTTGGGATATTATATAGGAGAGCAATGAGTTCAAGGAGAGTCATTTGGGTAAGTCATGTAGTGCACATGCAACAGTGAGAAATGCATACAAAGTTTTGTACAGAAAACCTGAGAGAAGCAGACCACTTGGGAGACCTAAGTGCGATGGAGAGATGCTGTTAAGATAGATTAAGAAATAATTTGGTAGGGTTTGTACTGGGTCTGTTTGCCTTAGGATACAGAGCCATGATGAGCACAGTAATGAACCCTTTCTGGCTTTCTCAACATATCCTATATGCATTCCTCTTCTCTCTCATACCTGCTATATGAGCTGCCCATCTCATCCTACTTGGTTTGATCATATAATTAAGCTTTGTGAACGAAGGTTACAAGTTGTGGAGCTCTTCATTATGATTTTTTTAGGCACCAAAAAAAGCAGATATTTTCTGTACTGCCGCAGTGACCAGTAGTTCCTCGGGAAGGTCACTGAGCTATGAACCGAGTACTTTCTAGTGATCATGATATCTATAGAGAACATCTGTACAGAACAGCTCTTATGGGTTAGATGTGATGAGAAACAGCCATAGCAAGGAGAGCATACGCTGGTTAATGTAGGGTGTTGTGCATCCAGTTCTGAGAAGGATGTGATGGTTTTACAGAACTGTAGAAATTCGGAGAACGCTGTAGTGGGTCCGTATGGTGAGACGTACCCAACACCTCGTGATGCAAATCAGGCCATGAATGTAAAAGCTGAGGCAGTCTCAGATGCAGAAGAGGAAGAGGATCCTGTCCTAATAACATTTCCAAAAATAAAGGCTGAACCTGAGGTGAGCTGTATGTGCACTGTTAGGCAGATGACACAAATGTGCAGAAATGTCACTTGTCTGTCTGATATCCATCTCTGTGAACATGAAACTACTCCACTTTGCTGTTGACTAGATTCTGAAGGTTTCTTTTTCCTGAAATGTCTCTACACAACTGGAGTTTGTAGAATGTTGCTTGTGATGTACCACTCCCATTTTCTTATGAACAGATCTAATATAGATAAAATGAAATACTGTGTATACTGAATTTTTGCAGTAAATTCTATAGAGGAAAAATCCTTCACATTTTCCATGTCTGTCCAATCCTCTGAGCAGTGCTGAAGTTTATCATTTGTTTTCTGTCTCCCTTGCAGTCTGTATCCATGTAATAACACAGGGGTATCATTGTGTTGAGGATTTGTAGCAGGATAACTAATTATTCTCTAATGGTTTGTGACAATGTGTGACATAGACACATGTTCCCAGTTGCCGTTTGTTTGAATTAAATTTAATATACCTGACACCGTTGGAGTTGACTCTGTACTTGCTGTCAGGTGATTGGTTGTCATGACAGATTTTTTTTTGTTGTTTTCTGTCAGACAGAAATTGACTAAACATTAGATACAACCCATCCTAAAATATAGATGCAATTGTGTTGAAGTGGAATATACAATACATGTAATTAAAGAGATAAATAAGGCTATTAATGAACATCAAAGATAATTTCTATATATACATATAGATGGAGGATCTTACTTTTCTAGCTCTGTGTTTCACAGCAACTGATGCACTGCTGGCTGTAAGGAGCATACAAATTTTGCCAATGCATCAGTATGCTTGTGGCTGGTACCATGTGGATTGAAGTATACAATTCACAAGTCACAGAAGGTGTTGAAAATGCTGTCTCCCTACACGTACACATTCCTTGCACCAGCAGAAGGGGTTCTGATTAACCCTTAAAGTTGTTCTGCTGGAATTTTTGCAATTTCCTTATGAATATTTTTTTTAGTTCCTCCTCATGTGGTTTACTGTTTTAAACTTTGTCCTGCAAAGAACCACAGAAGAAATACATGGTTACTACAAAAGAATTCATTCCATTTCAAAACATAATATTTTCCAAAATATTACACATACAAATATGATTGATACATGAAAAGAACCGTAAACCCAACTGCCGATACCACCGCAGAATCCTCTGTTTCCATGGTGGTTCTTTTCTGTGCTCTGCTCTGAATGCACGCTGCACTGCAATAACAGACGAAAATCTCGCATATTCCAACACCCAGAAACTCTTTTCCAGCTTCATCGCCATTTTGTGAGGCACTGCACTCCTGCTGCCAACTGGTGTATCACGATGCAAACTTGGTGAAATTGTGGATCTTTTCATGTATCAGTCGTCTTTGAATGTTTAATACATTGCAAAATATACGTGGTGCGTTCCAAGTTCTAAGGTCTCCGATTTTTTTTTCTCAAACAATAATCATACAAAAAAATTGAAACTTCTGTCACATTTCAACGTAATCTCCCTGCAGCCGTACACATTTTTCACAACGTCAACGTTATGATTCCATGGCCGCTGCGAACAATTCTGTAGGAGTCTGTTTTGACCAATGAAAAATGCTGATGCAATAGCGGCACGATTGGTGAATGTGTGACCACGGAGAGTGTCTTTCATCGTTGGGAAAAGGCGAAAATCGCTAGGAGCTAGGTGAGGTGAGTAGGGAGCATGAGAAACCACTTCAAGGTTGTTTTCACGAAGAAACTGCTGCGTCGCGTATGCCCGATGCGCTGGTGCATTGTCCTGATGAAAGAGCACACGTGTAGCCTTTTCTGGCCATTTTTGTCGCAGTGCTGGAAGGAGCTTGTTCTTTAAAACATCTTGGGAGGATGCACCTGTCACCGTAGTGCCCTTTGGAACGAGATGAGTAAGGATTACGCCATCGCTGTTCGAAAACATGGCCACCATCATTTTTTCAGTACTGGCGCTTACCCGAAATTTTTTGGTGGCGATGAGTGTGTGCTTCCATTGAGCTGACTGATGCTTCGTTTCAGGATTGAAAAACGGCATCGATGTCTCATCCATTGTCACAATTGATGAAAAGAAAGTCCCTTTCATGCCTTCATCACGTATCAACATCGCCTGGCAAATTGTGATGCGCGCAGCCTTGTGGTCGTCCACCAGCATTCGTGGCACCCACCTGGAGGACACTTTCTGCATTTGCAGGTCTTCATGCAGGATTGTGTGCACAGATCCCACGGAAATGCCAACTTTGGAGGTGATGTTTTCCACGCTCAATCAGAGATCATCCAAAACAACTTTCTCAACTCTCTCGACCATGTTGTCAGACCGGCTTGTGCAAGGCCGACATTGTTTTGGTTGGTTGTCACACGACGTTCAGCATTCTTTGAGCTGTCATACCCACGAACGCACATTTTTCACTTTCATGACACCATCACCACATGTCTCACTCAACTGGCGATGAATTTCAATGGGTGTCGCACCACACAAGTGGAGAAAACGAATAATTACTCGCTGTTCTTGTATCGAAAACGTCGCCATTTTCGGTATCAAAAACACTCCCCACTCTAGCCGCCACCACTAATGTTCTGTGTGCCTTACAGTACTGCCATCTCTGTCACGCATTCACAAAGAGTGCACAGGTAATTTAAACTAAACCGCATCTGTCTATCTGCTCCCAATCCTGAGAAAAAAAATCGGAGACCTTAGAACTTGAACACCCCCCTGTAGTATTTTGAAATGGAATGAATCATTTGTTGTAACCCCGTATAAGAATTAAGGTCGGATGAATGTGCCTGCCAAATACCAGTGCTGATATTTCTGTCCCTGAAGGTATCGGACAAATCCTGCATAGATGTACATGAAATGTGGGCAGTAGCTGAGTCTTGCTGAAACCAGCCATACTGTCTTTCTGCTTTTGTAACTCTCGAAAGAATTGTCTGAGAATGACCTGTATATATGTTTCACAATTAATTGTTCTGTCAGTTGTGGATCAATCTCATCTTCAATGATACACTGTAGAAACCAACTGCAAAAATGAATTTAGAATGTTGTTTATTAATCCTGCTAGCATTTATATTTATATTTGCACAGCACATTTTGGAAGCTGGATATACATTTGGCACAATGGACCAGACCATGAAAGTATTATTTTGTAATGTGTTTAGCCACTGAAGACACCGTTTGGATTGTTAATTGATTTATTTAACAACCTACAAATCTCAGCTGCAATTATTTACAACACAGTTGTGGGGCTTCACACTTTATAACCCTATTGGCAATAATCTGCTTCCACTGTTGCGGGGTTTCACACTTTATAACCATAGTCGCAATAATCTCTTCACTCTGTCTTCAGTAGGCTACACGTATTAACTACGATACGGGAGCTATGTAAGTGTCCCTGTATCACACACTCACTGTCTTCGGCGACTGATGTCCTTAACTAACTTCAACTGCACTCGACGACGGCCACATTTCAACTCTACTCGCTCACTGCTGGCTGGAGAAATGTCTTCGGCTGCTGATACACTTGTAACTAACTGCGACAACTGAACTCGGCGACAGCCACATTTCAACTCTCACAGCGGCTGTGCAGTTCCCTTATATAGCCGCAGTGCTTGCCTGTTACTTAATGAGTGCCGCTGTTGCCTGGCGCTGTGTCGTCGCTGCGGGGAGAAGGGCGGGTTGTTGACTTGCCTATTACCATAGGGTGACGTCAGCGCTACGATGCCGCCATGTACCGCTGAGGAGGGAGTGGTTGCCCTCCATTGCACAACATGTCACACTGCCCCCTCCTTAAGGCTGTTTGTCCCGAATAGCCTAACGGTGCATCTCCGTTCCTTTCCTTCCAAGCATATGCTTGGTGGGTCTCCTGTTGTTTTGGGTACTCCTTGCAGCGGCTATTCTCCAGCCGTTACAACCACTCCCTCTTAAGACCAGCTCGTCTTGAGCGGTTTCCTTTCAACTCGCCAGAAGGTCCAGTTATATCTCATTCATTCGCCCCTTTCATTGTTTCCTCTTTTACTCTTGCTAGGGAGGCCGGTGTTTCTACGTTTCCGGCGCCTCCCCGATCCGTTGTGCCTTTTTCCGCTTTGGAGGGGGTTGACCGCTCCATAAGGTCCATTCCTTGTTTTTTCGTAGGCCGACAGAAAATGCGGCTACTCGCTTGGCGATCTGCAGTCTTGCAGTTTTCCTCAGGTCTGGTATCTTCACATATCGCGGCTGTCCACCTTCTAGGTCCTTCACTTCATTTCTGCGTTGTAGTTGCTGTCTCAGGCCTCGGTTCCTGATGCCAGTATTGCGTTCTGGGCCTTTCCACAGTCTCTTCCCGAACGTCCGTTTCTTGGTGATTTTCGGTGCGACCTTATTCTTGTTTTGTCCCATATGCCTGTGTCCTACACAGCGTGTAATCTTTATTCTGGTGGCAGTCACTTCTTTCCGCTGGCATCCGAAGGTTCCCAGGAGAGGTTCCTTGAAGGCATTTCTCCAACGTCGTGCCACTGTCGCGCGACGGGATGTCTTCCTGCAGGGGGCAGCCAACTTCATCTGGGGTCCACAGTTTCCTGGGGTCCAACATTTCCTGAAGATGTTCCTCCGATGCCATGCCACTTTTGCATGGCAGTACACCTTCCTACTGGTTTTCTTCTGCCGTGCCACTTCCGCACGGCGGTTCGTCCCTCTGCGGGTTACGGCCAACTTCTTCTGGGGTTCACAACTTCCCCGTGGCAGATTCTTCATATTTCGTCGCTTTCGGTCCCTGCTCCTTTTCTTCTTCGGTTCTCCGACCGGCATTACTTCAGCATCTTTCAAGGGTACCTCTCATTTTGCCGCCTCAGGTTTCATGTCCAGTGAGGCCGGGTTTCCTTCTTGTAGACGTGCCTCTATCTCTTGGCAGGCTGTCATCTCATTGTGGTTGGCATTCACCCTTTTGACAGTGAATGCGTAGTGTGGGGGCCTTAATGCATATGCCGGTGTTCGCCCTTCTCCACGAGCCGTTGCTCGTTTCCCGACGGTTGGGTACCATTCCTGTTCGTGTGTTCGTTGTGCCTTCTTGGCAATTTCCGTGTGTATCTGCCTGGCCTATCTTTGTGTCCTCGGGGCATTTCATTATTATCCTTCCTTTTGTAAGGGCAGTTATTCGAGAAGTGGCCCAGTTTTCCACAACTCCAGCACCGTGATTGTCTTCCGTCTCCTCGTTGGGTGGGGGACGATTGGTACTTCCGGTATATCTTGGTGCTACCTTCGTGAGGTCTAGCTGCTATCAGTACCGGTTGCAGCTCTAGTGCTTGTCGGAGGGCCTCATTTACCTTCTTCTCCCCTCCCAGCAGTAGCTGAATCTTTATATTGGCATCTCGTATTCCGTTTACAAAGGCTGTTCCTGCCCCCCTCCTATGTGGTCTGCAGGTAGATTGGGGTAGGCTCAATGGGAAAGCAGTTCAGTGGCCATGGCAAAGTCTTGCAGGGATTCTCCAGGTTTCTGGGTCCTTGTTCTTAATTGGCAGCGGTAAGCAGCTGCAAAGTGTTGGCCTCCGAAACGGTCCTCTAATGCCTGAAGTGTTTCCTCGTATGTTGTATTTGTCGGAATGCCAGGTAGCACTTCTGCCGCCCGGCCCTTCAGAGCGGTGATCAGGTATGTTAATTTTTCCCTGTCCGTCCATTGGTTGTGTTCTGCTACGGTCTCGAATTGTCACCAGAACACACTCCACGTTGAATTTCCGTTGATTGTCTGTGGCTGAGCTGTGCTCACAATGATAGTTGATGTATTTCCCCGCTCGGCCTTCGTCTGCCTCGTCTTGTCCAACCATGCCCGGAACTCACGTTTGGCCTCCTCAATTGCTGCGCAGGTTTCATTGTAGTTTTTCGTTAGGTCATCTTGGAGTTGTTGGTGTTGTTCACACGCAGAGGGACACTTCAATCTTCTCAGTTAGCTCCGACTGCAGAATCCGTTTGCCGTGTTCAAAGATCGCAAAACTGTTTTCAATTCTCTGTTGGATTATCTCTTCCAACTCTGACCACATAGATCGCATTTCGGCTTTCATTTCTTCCTTCTTGGCCTTCCTATCGGCTGCCGTCTTTTCTGGATTGTCGTCTAATTTGCGCATTAAATCCTCTTTGTCTCTCTTCCAGTTTTCTTGCATGACCTTCATCTCTTTCAGCATATCCTCTTTTTCTTCCTTTCTATTGGCCTCCATTTGTTCTTGGCCAGCTCTGATTTCCTTGAACAGCATTTCCATCATCTGCTGCATCTCCATTTTGTAGCAGTAAAATATTCACTGCACAATAATTAGTGTGTAGCGTGTTCAAGTTCAATCCCACTTCTGACACCAAATGTAACGTGTTTAGCCACTGAAGACGCCGTTTGGATTGTTAATTGATTTATTTATTTAGGCGAAACCGGTGCAGCATAGCGACAGCACCAACACAGGGAGCAGCCCATACACGTATACAGATATCCCCAAAAAAGTAGTCTAGACCAAACCCCTCCAACATAGCAACAGCATGAGCACAGGGAGCAGCCCGTACACATATACAGATACCCCCCAAGCAAGTAGTCTAGACCGAACCGCTACAGCATAGTGACAGCATCAACACGGAGCAGCCCATACACATATACAGATACCCACCAAGCAAGTAGTCTAGACTGAACCGCTCCAACATAGCAACAGCATGAACACAGGAAGCAGCCCATACACATATACAGATACCCCCCAAGCAAGTAGTCTAGACCGAACCGCTACAGCATAGTAACAACATCAACACAGGGAGCAGCCCATACAAATACAAGTATACAGATACGCACCAAGCAAGTAGTCTAGACAGAACTGCTCCAACATAGCAACAGCATGAACACAGGGAGCAGCCTCTACCCATATACAGATACCCACCAAGCAAGTAATCTAGACTGAACCGCTACAGCATAGCAACAGCACCAACACAGGGAGTAGCCCATACATATACAGATACCCCCCAAGCAAGTAGTCTAGACCGAGCCGCTACAGCATAGCAACAGCATCAACACAGGGAGCAGCCCGTACAGATATACCTCACAAGGAAGTAGTGTAGACCGAACCGCTACAGCATAGTGACAGCATCAACACTGGGAGCAGCCCATACACATATACATATACCCCCCAAGCAAGTAGTCTAGACTGAACCACTACAACATAGCGACAGCCTGTACACATATCACCATAAGGAAATCAAATATACATAAGTACATATACTTAATAACCTAATGTTGTGTTTAATGACAACACACTTACAAGCTTCTCCGTATAATAATTAAAAAGTTGTTACAGATCACTCTGAATAAACACCCTGTTGAGTGAGATACAGAGTAACGAGCATAAGTTCCACAAGAGGATAGAGTAAGGTCAAGACCACACGACCTAACTCATGTTAGAAGATGCTGATACGCAGGCGCCCCACACTATAGTTGCTTCTACCACCAGAAAATCATGTCAACACGTAATGGTCACAAAGTTTTAAAGAGGTATCACAAAATATTTCATTTCCATTTAATACAGTTTTAATTTTTATGTTTTAATCTTTAGTTGATAATTTTTCAATTCTATTGTCTGAGTATTTTAAAATTTTAGCTGAAAGACTCAGTTTATGCATTTAAAACATTCAAGTGCACAATAAGGATCCTTATTGAAAAATTGGTTACAAATTGTTAAATGCAATTAAGCAGCTGAGTCTGGTATCATTGTACGCCTGATGATGACCCATTATAAGGGTAAAAACATGTCATTCATCTGTAATGTGTCAAGACGACAGGTCCACAGTCTCTTCCAAAACATTTCCTTCACTTGGTGCTATATAGAGCGTTCTCCTTCAAATGTCAGTATTCTCTTCTGTCCCCAAGATCATCCAGCATCTTCTTACGTCTTCTGGTCACTTCTATCCGCCCCTATCTTTCCTTCAATAACTTCTTTTAGAAGGCAGTTACCACGTAAGATATGACCAATCCAATTAGCCTTCCGTTTTCTTATTTCATGTAGGATATTCCTCTGCTCACTGACTCTATATAACACTTCTTCATTTCTCACATAATCGGTCCAACTGTTCTTCTCCATCCTTCTCCAACACAACATTTTGAAGCTTTCCAGGTGTTTCTGATTTACTGCCCTTAGTGTCCAAGTTTCAGCCCCATACAAAGCAATGCTCTGAACATATCATTTTACTAGTTTCTTCCTCAAATTTAACCTTTTAAAGCCTAAAGGCGACATATGGAGTCACAAAAATAAAGTCGAGGGGACGAATGACGACATATGTCATTGCGCAGTCCATGCATGCGTCCGGCTTTTTAAAATCTAATTTTAAGTTATAAATTCTTGTTCTACTTACATGATTTTTGGACATCAACTTTATAAGTTGTCTGTCNACAGGATGTAACTGTTCAGATCCAGGAGATGGGAAAAATAGTTTATTTGTCCATTTCCAGGTTCGACGACAGATGCTATAACTGTTTGCCACAGTTTGCCCACAGCTCCACCTGAATAATTATTCACACTCCTCTTGCCATGCTGGTGTGGTTGTCCCCAGGTTGCGGAGCAAGATGATGGTTCTTCGTCGAAATCAATTTCTGATTCACTTTCCTCAATGCCACTCTCAGAATTGTTGGTACAACAATCTGATTTGGAGTCATTTATGAGTTGAAATATGTCCGAGTCTTCCAAACGAGACCACGCAATGGTTGGTTCACAACTTCGCAGAATGCTAAGCTTTGACACTGCTTGGCTGTGGTATAAGGATGCTGACCTTGAAAGTTCTTATAACTAACAGCAGCAGAGTGAGAACAGAGAATTTGTTGTGTAGCCATAAGCGATAATAAACAATCAGGGTTCTTATAAACGCATAGATACCCGCCCACATCTGTGCATGCCGAAAGAACGTATGTGACTAGACATTGGAAATGCGAGACTAAACCTCGGCTACATTAGCGTCTGCTGTGTTGCCATATGAGCAGCATTCATACTTGCAAGAACTGTATGAATTCTTGTAGACAGACGACAAATTGGGGAATGTTTTAGTTGGAATCAGTCTAAAAATTTTTACACATTTTATAAAGTCTGTAAATTACAATATCTGATTCTATATTCTTTCTAGAAAAAAAGCAGCGTTTATTTGGTTCGTTTATCACAAAAATTGTAGACATCACAGCAATTTTAGTAAATGATTACATTTTTTATTGCAGGGTAATTCCAAAAGTAAGGTCTCCTATGTTTGAAAATATAAAATAAACATTTATTTTCAATTTTGGATACATCAGTTGAATCTTGAACATGTACTCATTTCTCTGCATAATCGCCATTTCGGTCGATGCATTTTTGTATGCCCATGTCATACCAGTTCACCTCCATGCTGTTCAGGAAACTTCGAACCTCAGCTTTCACCTTATCGTCGTCGTTGAAGCGCTTTCCAGACAAATGTTCTTTCAACTTTGGAGAGAGATGGTAGTCACTGGGCGCCAAGTCCGGACTATAGGGTGGATGGGTGATGATGTTCCATCCAAACTGTTGCAGTTGAGCGATGGTTTCTCGGGCAGCATGGGGGCGAGCGTTATCGTGGAGAATGCTTACGCCCTTGCTCAGCATCCCTGTTCTCCGGTTCTGAATCGCCCGCCTGAGTTTTCTCAGTGTCTCACAATATCTCTCAGCATTTATTGTCGTCCTGGTTTCCATAAAGTCAACCAACAATACCCCGTTTCGATCCCAAAACACAGTTGCCATGACTTTACCGGCAGACTGTGTTTGCTTGAATTTTCGAGGCTTAGGCGAAGAGGAATGCCGCCACTGACGTGATTGTTGTTTTGTCTCAGGTGTGAAGTGGTACGCCCAGGTTTCGTCGCCTGTGACAATTGAATTCAAGAAGTTGTCCTTTTCGTCAGCATAGCGGCGAAGAAATTCACGGGAAGAGTCAACTCTCTGCCGTTTGTGGTCTTCCGTGAGCATTCGCGGGACCCATCTTGCGCACACCTTCCGATAATTCAACTTCTCTGTCAAAACCCGATAAATGGTGGTTCGGGAAACCTCGGGAACCGAAATGCAGAGATCATCGAGTGTGATGCGCCTATCCTGAC
>NW_019723300.1:713993-733426 GCF_002891405.2 Cryptotermes secundus
GAGCCGTTACTTGAACGCTTGCGACGCGCGTATTAGATTTTTGGTTTGGGGTTTTTTTTTTGTCTTAGAATTTAGACTTGAGTTTAGATGGCAGGAGTGCTTAACGCCTGATATTTCTAGCGTCGACACAAGGGGTGCTGACGGGAAATTGGTTGTCTGTGTTTTTTTGGTCAAAGGTGTCTTTTGGTTATTTATGTATTGTATATTTTGTTATTAAAATTGTATTGTTGTATCTTAGCCGCTGAACTGAGTGTAGCTTCCTCCTCCTAGCTTGGATACCCCATCTGCACCTAGGGGAGCGTGGGAACCGACAATAGAGTCAGTAACGATTGCGCTGTGCCCTTCCGCTTCGTAATAGTAATGATTCTTAGTAATAGGTGGAGAGGAAGCGGAAGGGCGCGGTGCAGATGGTAGCAGAGCGTGGTTAAGTTAAGAGAGAGATTCTCTCTTGTTTCGTAGTCCCTGTCCTGGTTAGGAGACGTAGTGTTTGAGTGTACGTACTTTTGGAACAGGGTGTTGCTGGCTCGGCTAGAGAGTACTGCTATTTGTACTAACGTTATTGTTGTGTTCCATGCTTGTATGAAATGCCGTTAGCGTGGATATACGACTTGTCCAAGCAGCAGGCGAAGGAGTTGGCCCGTCAACTGGGCCTGTCTACTGACGGAACGCTGGATGACTTGCGGAAACGAGTTAAGGAAAAATGGACGGCCATCGAGCTCTGCTTGCCTTTTCCAAGTACAGCTAAGTCGTCTGTAGTTACGAAGCCAGTTTTGCAAAGTACTGATTCTGTGGGTTATCAGGGGTATTGTTTAAGTAAGGTCAAACTTAAGTTGGCGACCGATTTAATTTCGGCTATTCCGGTACTGTCTGGTACAGACCCGGAAGAAATTTTAACTTTCTTGATCCGGGCAAAGGGGATTTTTGACCTAAAATTGGTTTCAGATTCTGAGTTCATGGCGCTTCTGGTTAGCAGAACGTCGGGAAGGATTACGCAAATCCTGAGAGCACACGTAGGGACGACCCAAAGCTGGGGGCTGGTTCAAACGGAAATAATTTCCACGTTTCTTCCTTGTCGTGTGAAGGAACGCTTTCTAGCGTCGCATGTCCTTCAGAGGTTCCAATCTCCAGGGGAAGATTTGAATAGTTACGTCATGTCAGTGGTAGCGGCGGCGGATATCCTAGGATTTTCTGGCTCGGAAGCTCTGATAGTGCAGCGTATGCTGCAGAATTTACATCCCAAAGTAAAATCGTATTTGTTATTTGCAACTCGGCCCGAGTCTATTAAAGATTTGTTTTCGCTCGCTACTACAGTAGCGGAAGCAGTGGCTGTCGAGAACCAGCGTAAGCGGACGACTGCCTCCGCTCAACAGGGGTGTGTCTCCCGGCCGGTTGCAAGTGGTATGGTAATAGGCCGGACACCTGCTGCCAAGGCCGATTCTAGACGCAGCTGCTGGGGATGTGGAGCGCCTGGGCATAAGTTGAGTGACTGTCCATCTAGGCCTCACCAGAGGCGGGCTCCCGGAAGTTCGGGAAACGATCTCGGCGCGCGGGAGTAAGTGGTGGGTCCCGAGTGCCGAATCTAAGTCCACCTCGCAGAGTTTTCTTTCCTAGGGATTCGCGGCCCTCTCCCTTCGTGACTGTACGTATTGGGGACTTTTGTTTACCAGCGATGTTAGATTCCGGCTCCTCTCGATCCTTTATAAGATGCGATGTCTTGGATACCATTAAAAGGATCGAACCTGCCTTATACCATCGAGACAACGGAGGAACGATGTCTGATGGCGAATGAGGAACTGGGTGAAGGAGTTACGTTTTCAGGGTTAATCTTGGGACATCTACCCGAAGCCTTCCAGTCCATCAGGGAACATCAGAAGAAAGATCCTTTCTGTACGGAGATTCATCGGAAGGTAGCCCAAGGAGATTCAACTGTGAAAAACTTCAAGTTGTTGAATGGCGCCTTAGTTTATCACCCTTCGAGAGGTTGGGGAAGGCGCTATCTTCTGCCCGAGTCATTGAGACCTATGGTGCTAGAGTATTTTCATAGCTCTCACTTGAGCGCGCACCTAGGAATGATGAAGACGCTGAACCGGATTAGTAAGGTTTTTTTCTGGCCAGACGTGAGGCGCGAGGTTTACGCATTTGTGAGGCGATGTGAGGATTGCCAGAGAGCTAAGCCGGCTCCTGATACTAAGGTGGGCCTTCATAGTAGTGAAGTGGTGACACGCCCTCTCGAGCGTGTATTCATAGACTTTGTGGGTCCTATCGTAAGGAGTCGAAAAGGAAATATCGCCGTGTTGGTGGTGTTAGACGGATTTTCGAAATTTGTCTGTATGTATCCAGTCAGGAGAATATCGTCGGAGGTCGTGAAGACCTGTCTAATGGAGAAGTTCTTTCCGTCGTTTGGAGTACCGCAGTCGATTGTGTCAGACAATGCTGCGGTATTCAAATCGAGAAGCTTTTACAATATGTGTTTTTCCTGGGGAATTCGCCATATTACCACCTCCCCTTATTATCCTCAGGCGTCCCAGGTTGAACGCTTCAACCGCAACTTGAAGGTGGCGCTAGTTATCTACCATAACTCCCAGCATACGCACTGGGACGAACATCTGTCCTTGCTAGCTCTAGCCTTCAACTCAGCGTGGCACGAGTCGACTGCAGCCACTCCAGCCTCGCTGATTCTCGGTCGAGATTTGAACCATCCCTTGGGGCTAAAATGGAAATTGTCCGAACTGGACTTAGATAAGCATGCTAGGAGTAGGGAGGAATTCTGGGAGACGGCCTTAAATAATTTGAGAAAGGCCCGCGCCAGGGTTGCTGCTCGCTATGACGCAGGGAGGAGGCGAGCAGAGTTTCGTGTGGGCGATTTGGTCCTAGTGAGAACGCATCCGTTAAGTTCGAAATCCCAGCAGCGTTCCGCCAAGTTGGACTATAGGTGGTCTAGACCACTTAAGATTGTAAGATTCCTTTCGCCGGTAACAGTTCAGTTGGCAAATTCAGATACTGGAGTGATTGTCAGGAAAGCACATGTCTCGCAATTGAAGAGACATATTTCAATTGAGTGATTACATTGTGTATTGGTTTGCTCTGTCATTCAGATGTTTCTAAATGATGTATTATTTAGTATCAGTATGTACTTGCTATTAACTTACTAAATGATGTATTTACTTGCTATTAACTTGCTAAAAGGATGTATTTCAGTGTTAGTTAACTGCACAATTCTTCTTTCGAGCAGGATGGTATCCTAGTCCCCTCCATTGCCTATCCTAGGTGGGATGGAAATGGCGATCTTCGGAAGCAACCCCCCCCCCACAGCGTCAACAATCCGCCAGCCAACTCGTGTCGACTCGCATCAAGTGAAAGCTCTCCCGGCTCCGGTGCTGTTGTCCGTGTGGGCCCTTTATCGGACAGCGGCAGGAGCTAGTGAGGAAGAAAACATCTTATCGGTCAGCCATGGATGGCCGGAACGTTTGTGGATCGAACACGTGTCTGCGCCGAGTGCACTGTAGGGCTATACTCTGGACTCCTTGTCAAAGATGCCAAGCGTGTAGCTGGCAAAGTGAAGGGAGTGAGTAGGACCCCGAGGAGCCCTATACGATGAAGGGACTTCTATTTCGGCATGTGTCTTCGGAGGATTTAGGGCGGAAACTGGACACACTGTGGGGGTGATATAAATAGAGCATTGGAACTCTTGAGGAGCTCTGTGTGCGAGAGATTAGATGAGAGATGCTCTTCGAGAAGGGGGGGATAGTGAGCCGTGCTAAGCTTTAGCTCGCTCACGATGACATCATCATCTTTCCTGTCACAGTTCCATCCCCACTATGCGGGATCCTGACATAGTCACGTGGTCCCAGGTACCCTCTTGTGAAGGGGAGACTTGTGCAGTGCAGTCGTTTAGACCAAGTCGACTTCGAAGGTTGTTTACTAGCCAGCAGGTTTGTGGTGGAAAAGATTGCTTTCGGCTGGGGCGGTTCTAAATTCCCTTTGGTGTTATCTGCTGGCCGGTAAGGACTGCCTGCGGTCGCGAACCGTTACTTGAACGCTTGCGACGCGTGTATTAGATTTTTGGTTTGGGGTTTTTTTTTGTCTTAGAATTTAGACTTGAGTTTAGATGGCAGGAGTGCTTAACGCCTGATATTTCTAGCGTCGACACAAGGGGTGCCGACGGGAAATTGGTTGTCTGTGTTTTTTTGGTCAAAGGTGTCTTTTGGTTATTTATGTATTGTATATTTTGTTATTAAAATTGTATTGTTGTATCTTAGCCGCTGAACTGAGTGTAGCTTCCTCCTCCTAGCTTGGATACCCCATCTGCACCTAGGGGAGCGTGGGAACCGACAGTAGAGCCAGTAACGATTGCGCTGTGCCCTTGCAGAGATCATCGAGTGTGACGCGCCTATCCTGACACATGATTCGCTCAATCTTCGCGACTGTCTCGTCAGAAATTGACGGTCTCCCAGTTCTTTTTTTGTCATGTATTGCAGTACGACCAGATTCAAACTCCCTACACCACTTGCGGACGTTCTTTATGTCCATGCACGACTCACCATACACTTCCACCAATTGACGATGAATTTAAATTGGTTTAGTCCCTTTTGCGTTCAAAAACCGAATAACTGCGCGAATCGGGAGCTCCATTTCTAACGGCAACCGTGCCAAGACTGAGCGTCCTAGCTACGTGCGCGCATGCTTGGTGGTATTGGAGGGAGTGGGGGAAGCAACGAATGCAACGGCTGCCAACAGCCACACGAAAAATTACCCAGCGCTTTGGAGATCTTACTTTTGGAATCAGCTACGTAATTGCTGACATTTAAATTAAATCCGTCCCGTAGCCATTACCGGAATTTAAAGGTTAAGTCCAATTTGCTGGTAAAAAGATTTTTCTTGCTAAATGCAGCTTTTGCCATGGCAATCCTGGATTTAATTTCACTAGTACACCTCCCATCATCTGTTAACAAGCTACCCAAATATTTACAACATTTCACATTCACCAGTTGTTTTGGTCTATCTTTATTGTGACTGGGGTTGGTTCTCTCAAAATTTTCATTACTTTTGTTTTTTCCACATTCATTTCCATGCTATAGCACCTTCCAATTTCGATTAGTCTATCAATCATACCCTGTAGCACAGTTTCTTCCTTAGCCATTAACACAAGGTCATCTGTATATTTCACAGTTTGAATAATTTGTCCTCCTAATTTGACTTCTCCAAGTCCATCCAGAGCGTTGGTAAGGCATTCGCTGTACAAGTTGAACAAAATTAGTGATAAACAGCATCCTTATCAAAATCCTCTTCCAATCTTCACACTTCTTGTCTCCCCTCTGTCCAGTCATACTCTAACTTTCTGATCCATGTACAATTTGCTGATCAATCTTCTTTCACGCCAATCAATACCTGTTCCCTTTAGGATCTGCATTAATTTGGTCCAGTTTACATGGTCAAATGCCTTCTGCCAGTCTGTGAAGCAAACACACAGTTCTTCATCTATCTCCAAAGTTCGTTCTGCTATAATTCTCATCATCCCAATTGCATCACTGTTTCCTTTTCCTCTTCTAAATCCAAACTGATCCTCTCCAAGTATATCCGCTGTTTTCCTTTCAATTCTTCTTTTAAGTATCTTTGCTATTATCTTTGGTGTATGTGCAATAAGACTTATTGTGCGATGGTCGCTGCATTTTGCAGCTTTTGTCTTTTTCTTTAAGGCAATCATTGTCACTTCTGTAAAGTCCTTGGGCCACTCCCCAGTTTCATATATGGTGATTATTAGTTTTGTCAGTGTTCTCAAACCACCTTCTCCCAGTAACTTAAGCACATCTCCAGGTACATCATCATCTCCTGTAGCCTTTCCATTCCTCATGTCCTTGATAGCTTTTTCCAGCTCACTTTTTAAAATTTAAAACTAAATGTTGATACGATGGTGTCTGCTTTGCTTTAAATATTGAATATTGTTGTGTAGAGTGCATATTTCTGTATAGATTTTATGTACATCCAGAAGTAGTGGTCATTTTCTGGCAAAAACCAAACGTTTACACTGTCAAGGAATCTTGTGTGACAGCCTAGGAGATGACTCATATGGATTTGCTCATGGTATCAGGGTGGACATGTCTATTGAACTGATGCAATGCTGTTGCATCTTTTTGAGGCGTTTTATATATACACACACACCTATATACAGAGTGTCCCAGGAGGAATGGACCAAACTTCGGGAGGGTGTTCCTTACGTTAAAGTATGCCGATATAACCCAAAACACCTATGTCCAAAGTTGAATGGTTACGGAGATAATGGCCAGAGAAGTGTCAAACTTTGACCGGTGTTACACACTTGTTGATTTCAAAATACATATTAAAACTGGCAGGAATATGTGGATTCTATAATGTTAACAATGTACGTAACATCAAACTAACTTGTGAGTGACGTGAAGCCATAAAATTGAAGTACAAAATACTCACTCACCATGTTATAATTGTCCTTAGGGTTTCCAAGCACTATACATGACACATGACTGGCAAGCGCTGACGTAATATGGCTGACTGCGCATACTGGTATAAACAGACTACATAACTGTATTAAATGTACATTCACGGAAAATCTCTTTTGGAATTTCGTTTCACTTATCTCATGTGGATTATTATGGGACAACGTATGAATATTTCGTAAATTATTTACACCGTCCCGGGTGAACGACGCCTCGTCACTGAATAAAATGACGCTTAACAGTTTGGGATGAGCTTTTATCCAGTGGCAGAAATCCATACGCTGAGCATGGTCGCCTGGTTCCAGATGTTGTACCCTTTGATCATGGTAAGGATACAGCTCTTCGTCATGTAAAGTTTGCCACACCTGCATACGTGATACGCCGATGCGAGAGGCCATTCTACGAGTGCACAGACACGGACTTCTCTCAACCATCTCAAGAACGTTCTCTTGTGTGTTTCTCATTTGTACATCCTCTTTTTCCAACTGCACAGAAACACTCGGAAGAGAATGAGTCTCACGCAATGCCTGGTGCATTCGCGTAAATACACTTCGAGATGGAATCCTTCGACCGGGAAAACGCCTTTGGTATTCTTCAAAAGCAGCACATGCAGTGCCACCGCAAAATCCACACACAAAATGCATATCACAATATTCCACATGTGAAAACGCGAAAGGCATTTCAGCAACTCCACAAAACTAATTACCAACCATTCACGACGCCGCCGCAACATACTCTGTACGTAGCACATGAGCTTACTGCTATTGTGAATCACCACACTCAAGGACAAACATAGATAAGACGTCTCAGCTGCCAGATATAGTGCGTGGACCCGCCAGAAGACCACACTTTTCTCGGGCCATTATCTCCGTAACCGTTCAACTTTGGACATAGGTGTTTTGGGTTATATCGGCATACTTTAACATAAGGAACACCCTCCCGAAGTTTGGCACATTCCTCCTGGAACATTCTGTATATACAGGATGTTTCACGACTTTAGGGCATAACTGCAGGAGGTGTCCTAGGACTTTGTGATCAAAAAAGTTCATATAAACATGTGACCGGTTTTGAACGGTTATGGAGTTATGACCGTTTTTCATTCCCGTACACACCCTTGTGTGAACCACGTCTGTCTTCTGGCAGGTCGCTATTTTTAGCCACCTATGGGCAGAGTGTTCTTGTTATTTCGACACTTGAGAGGTACCTAAAGCATCATGGGTTGGTATGTCCGGGGCAGTTCACAACCGAGCGGCAGCCTGTGTTGCGACCGGCGGTGGCATTTTCGAAAATCAGCTTGAAGCACCAATAAATTCAAATTAAAGGTAATTTCACGAAGTTAATTTTACATTCATACTTTAAATGTATCATGTATTATGCCGGTTTATTATTTTGTTCCGTTCATTGTCGGTAATCGTTACCTTCTATTCTGAGTTTAAAACAGGCATTACTCCCTAACCATCCAAAATCGAACACATGTTTATATGAACTTTTTTGATCACAAAGACCTAGGAAATCACCTCCTGCAGTTATGCCCTAAAGTCGTGAAACACCCTGTATACACAGGGTTATTCAAAAAGAATGAACCGATTTTATTACGCAATATTTTATTAAAGGAAAGTAATACATAACTCCAGCAAAGTCACAAGTATTCTACTCACAATCAACTTTTATTTCCTGTCTTACAAGTGTTCAATGTGGCCACCACCTGCAATATGGGCAACATCAGTGCGATAAGAGAATTCCTCCCAGGCGGGTATCAGCATATCATGATGCACTGAGTTAATAGCTGTTGTTATGCGATGTTTAAGGTCTTCGAGGTTAGTGGTTAGCGGTGGAACATAAACATGATATTTTACATATCCCCACAAGAAGAAATCACGCACGGTGAGGTCTGGGGATCTCGCAGGCCAAGCACAAAGAGCAAGGTCTTTGGCCCCCTTCTGACCAATCCATCGCTTGGGCACTTTTTCATTTAAAAAAGCTTGGACAATCGGGTGCCAATGGGGCGGTGCTCCATCTTGTTGAAAAATGAAGTCATGCGAATCTGCTTGCAGTGAAGTGAAGAGCCAGTTTTGGAGCATATCGAGATAGATTTGTCCTGTAACGGTGTTTCCTTCAAAGCAAAAGGGACCATAAATTTGTCCTGAGACACAGCACAGAAGATGTTCACCTTAGTGGAATCACTTTCATCAACTGTTTCATGTGGGTGCTCTGTTCCCCAAATATGCACATTGTGACGATTGACTGTGCCGCTCAAGTGAAAAGTCACTAAAAATTAAATGTGAAATGAAGGTTTTGTCTTCCATCATGTCCAGCATCGAATTGCAAAATTCCATCGGCTTCCTTTTGTCATAATTGGTAAGTGCCTGAACGAGCTGCAGTGTGTATGGTTTCAAATGTAGTCGTACTGTTAGCACACGCCAGACAGTGGATTGAGGGAATCGCAAGCTCACGGCTAGCTCGATTTTATGACTTCCGCAGGCTCCTCTCAGACGCATCACTGATTCTCGCCACTTGTTACTCCGAGACTCGTGGTCGTCCTGATCTTTTTCCTTTACACAGGCTCCCACTCTCTTGAAACTGTCGAAACCACTGTCGAATGTTCTTAGGACAGGGCGGATTAATGCCTAATCACCTTCGAAACGCACGCTGCACTGTGACAACCGAATTTGTTTTCGCGAACTTGAGAACGCAGAACGCGTTTTGCAGAGGACTCGCCATTCCGAGGGTAAGCGAACAACTGAACATTGCTGGAAGAATGACGCGACTTCAGCGCCCCTGTGGCAGCCCTTCACAACTTAGATAACTCCTCTTTGAAATGGTTACTGACTCATTCCATGACGATGCTTGAGAACTGAAGCAATGCGCCACGAAATCGGTTAATTCTTTTGAATAATCCTGTTTATTATATGGGGTCACGTGTAGGTGGGGTTTTGCTGGGCCATATACAGCCTTTCTTAATATCATTTTTAGGTCAGCCTTTATTGTTATTTCATTTTAGGAGCATATCCACTATTAATTAGATGCCTGTCCAGCCTTACAAATGCATAATTTTATTTAATATTGTAGTTGTTAAACAGTGGCAATTCAGCTTAACTTTTGTTGAATCAGAAACCTCTATACATGCTGATGTGCGCTCTCTCTATCCCTCCCTCCCATCTCTGTCACAACTCTCATGCCTACCAGTTTAACATCTCAATGTATTTGGACTTCAAACTTATTTCTCTTCCTATTAGGATTTTTCATGTTATTTACTCTCATTTTCCAGGGTAATTTGAATGAACTTCAACCTGTACGTGGTGAGGAGCGACGATATTCCTGTGATGAGTGTGATGAATCACTCGGTCAAGAGCAAATTCTGATAGCACATCGACACATACATAGTGGGGAGCAGTCATTTTGTTGTGGTGTGTGTAATAAGACATTCAGTCAGCAGAGTCATCTGAAGAAACATCAGCGCATACATAGTGGGGAGAAGCCACTTTGTTGCATCATGTGTAATAAGTCATTCCGCCTTAAGAGTGGTCTAAAGAGGCATCAGCGCATACATAGTGGGGAAAAGCCATTTTGCTGTGATGTATGTAATAAGTCATTTATTCAACAGAGTAATCTGAAGACACATCAGTGCATACATCGTGGGGAAAAGCCATTTTGTTGTGATGTATGTAATAAGTCATTCAGTGATCAGAGTAATCTGAAGAAACATCAGCGCATACATAGTGGCACAAAGCCATTTTGTTGTGATGTATGTAATAAGTCATTTGGTGATCAGAGTACTCTGAAGATACATCAGCGCATACATAGTGGGGAAAAGCCATTTTGTTGTGATGTATGTAATAAGTCATTTGGTGATCAGAGTACTCTGAAGATACATCAGCGCATACATAGTGGGGAAAAGCCATTTTGTTGTGATGTATGTAATAAGTCGTTCATTTTGAAGCGTAATCTGAAGAAGCATGTTTTCGTACATAGTGGGGAAAAGCCATTTTGCTGTGATGTATGTAATAAGTCATTTAGTCTGAAGCGTAATCTGAAGATACATCAGCAAATTCATAGTGGTGAAAAGCCATTTTGCTGTGATGTATGCAATAAGTCATTCCGTGATCGGAGTCATCGGAACAGACATCAGCTCATACATAGTGGAGAGAAGCCATTTTGTTGTAATGTATGTAATAAGTCATTTATTCAGCAGGGTAATTTGAAGAAACATCAGCGCATACATAGTGGCGAAATGCCATATTGCTGTGATGTATGTAATAAGTTGTTCGGTGATGAGAGTTATCTGAAGATACATCAGCGCATACATAGTGGGGAAAAGCCATTTTACTGTGATGTATGTAATAAGTCATTTAGTCACAAGTGTAACCTGAAGACACATCAGCGCATACATAGTGGTGAAAAGCCATTTTGCTGTGATGTATGCAATAAGTCATTCCGTGATCAGAGTCATCGGAACAGACACCAGCTCATACATAGTGGAGAGAAGCCATTTTGTTGTAATGTATGTAATAAGTCATATAGTCAACAGAGTCTTCTGAAGAAACATCAGCGCATGCATAGTGGGGAAAAGCCATTTTGTTGTGATGTATGTAATAAGTCATTCAGTGATCAGAGTAATCTGAAGAAACATCTGCGCATACATGTTGATGTGTGTAGTAAATCATAGAGCAGTAGAGATGAGTTTAGACTAAAGGAAAAGTATGTGGCTTGTAGCATGCAACAGTATTTCATGTTGTAAGTAAGACAGTTTTGCTGTGTGGCATGCTTCAGTTTTTTAGAATGCTACAATATATTGGAGTTGATTGCTGTTGCTAACCTTTTGAATCGACAGGAAATGAACTGAATCCCATGGTACAAAACATCTGTGCAAATGAGTTCCATTTGATTCTGACTGCTGAATGTGCACAATGCCCTGTCTTGTTGAGTGGAAACAGACATGACATGACATTCTCCTACAGTTATGATGTTAATTCAGCACTGGAAGCTAACGAATAGTAGAGTGTAGTCACTGAAACGGATCAACAGCTTATACACATAATTCAACAGCATTATATGCTTTTTGCTGTATGTTATCTATGCTCTTCTGCCATTACATGTGATTGAATTCATTGATCAGTTAGTTTCAGATTGATATATCACTTGGATTGAGTATATTGAGATAGATATTATGGATTGGTCAGATGAATACAAACTACGCTGTATTGGACATTGCAAACGATATATCTGTTTGCAGGATACTTGGTATATTGATTATAAAAAGAAAGTTTAATAAAGGTGGTTTGATTCTACTTGTTGAGAAATGAAGTAGTACAGAGAATTTAATTGAAAGGATCAAGAAAGACTTGCTTACATCTTTTCATTGTGAATATCAGCAGAGAAACTGAGTGGTCTGTCATGAGATCAGAAAAGAAAGTGGTTTGGCACTGAGGCTCTCCTTTTTGCTTTAGGTCTCCTTTGCGTTAGAGGGAAAGAGTCAACGGAAAATTGTGAAATATTCTGTAATAAAATTAGGCTATGTGATTAATATTATTAATTGGAATTCAGAGGTTTCCCTATAGAGGAATGATGCAAGAGGAATAGCTTTTAAATATACTTAAATTCAGTGCAGTTATGCCCCTCCTTCCATACCTGTTTTCTTCACTGCCTGAATGAACTGCAACATAACTGAAGGTAATTCTTGGTCACTCTGAGCAAGTGATCTCTGATTTCTGACACTTTTTTCTGCCAAGGAACGCTTGCTTCATTTTTCATAAGATGTCCCATGCATTCATCCTTCAATAACTTTGCATCAGCATAACTCTTTCTCATGTGTCACCACACGTTGGCTGTCGCTGCATCACCAGAACTGATCTGCTGCATGGTCCTGGAATGTGTG
Organism: Cryptotermes secundus; assembly: GCF_002891405.2. NCBI lineage: Eukaryota > Metazoa > Arthropoda > Insecta > Blattodea > Kalotermitidae > Cryptotermes > Cryptotermes secundus. Next base: position 726,339 of record NW_019723300.1, read on the forward strand.
TTCCATTTTGTGTCTCTTCACCATATAATGTAGTGGGCAGTGCACAAATGGATTTGCAAGTTGCAGTTGTCCTCAGAAAAGTGTGAAGGTAGGCTGATGATGTGTATTCTTTGTGCTTAAAGAAGGGAATATGGAGTGAAATTATCTGGCTCAGGATAGGTGTAATGGTAATGAACCCTTACATTCCATAACATGTTGGTAATAGATTGAGTAGCTGAGCAACTAGTAGCTTCCCTGAAAAGGTGCAGCTGTGCGAAGTTGGTTAATATTTGGCGATAGAACTTCTGGCTTGATTGTTTGGAACTGGAATTTGGTGTTGACCCCATCCTGCTGAAGCAACCCTGATGTGTCTCCGATGGTCTGTAAGTCTGGGTTTAAATGTAGTTTATGTCTGTTATTCAGTTGAACTCTCTCACATTTTATGCATTTATGTCTACCATGATTGTGCCACAGCACATTTCTCTTTAATCCTTATCATAAGAATGATTTAGTGGGATTTTTTTAAGACTCCTTTTGTGATTGTATACACAGCTGTCCAAAAAAGTATCCGACATTTTTTCCGCTGTAAGTAATGACCAAAGGCGTGTGGAAACTGAGTGTATTGGTAGAAGGGACTTTCATGTGCATGCGCGATTTTTTGCTGACTCGTAACACTGTGGTAGCGTCTGCGGCTGCCAGATAGCGAAGTGGTGTAACATGTGTAAGTTTTGAGGTTTTCACGGTGATGACTATGAAGAAAGTCATCTTCTGGGTTTTGGCGTTGTGTATTCTTCGTTTTGGCCGATGTTCCTCTGAAACGTTGGCCAAAATGAAGAATACACAGCGCCAAAACCCAGAAGACTACTTTCTTCATGGTGTAACATGTGTTCTTCACATTCTCGTTTCGCTCAAGATGACAGAATGCTTGGAGCAGCGATACTGCATCAAGTTTTATCATAAACTTTGGGATACCCCAGCGGAAACAATCTGCAAAATTCAGCAGACTTTTGGCGATGATGCAATGGGGTTCAATCAAATTAAAGGGTGGATTAACCGCTTTAAAGATGGCCTATGTCGGCAGACAGTGACCAGCATTCTGGGAGACCGTCAACGAGCCAAAATGCTGATGTCACTGAAAAAGTGTGGACGCTGATCATGGAGGACCGTCGTTTGATGAGGCTCAGATCAGCCGAGGTTCCACCAACACAATTTTAACTGAGGATTTGAGCATGCGAAGAGTGGCGGCCAAATTTGTGCCCAAGCTCCTTTTACCGGAGCAGCAACAACTCCGCCTTGAGGTCACACAGGACATGGTGGAGTGCACCAGCAGGGATCCTGAGTTCCTCAAGACTGATCACTGGTGATGCATCAAGGGCGTATGGATATGACCCGGAAACCAAGGTCCAGGCATCAAAATGGAAGCATCCAACATCCCCGAGGCCCAAAACAGCACTACAGGTTTGGAGCAAGGTGAAGGTGATACTGACTTTTTTTCTCAAATACCGGGCTTTTGTGCATCATGAGTACGCACCACTAGGCCAAACTGTCAATAAGGAGTACTACCAAGAAGTCCTCCACCTTCTTCGTGATGCCGTTTGGCGCAAGAGACTGGAGCTGTGTGACGCACGCAACTGGTAGCTGCATCATGACAATGCCCCAGCTCATTCATCACACCTGATCCAGGGTTTCCTGGCCAAACACAGCATTCTGCAGGTTTGCCAGGCTCTCTACTCTCCTGACATGGCTCCTTGTGATTTATGGCTGTTCCCGAGGTTGAAGACACTGGTAAGAGGCTCCTGTTTTCATAGCTGCGAGGACATCCTACAGAACGCAATGGCGCAGCTGCACGCCATTGCAAAAGAAGCCTTCCAGAATTGCTTGCAGTGATGGAAGGACGACTGGGCTATGGGTGTGGAGTCACAAGGGGCCTACTTTGAAGGGGATTAGGTATTGTAACTACCCAGATACAGAACTTTGTTTTCCCGGCCCAAGGTTGTATACTTTTTGGGCAGAATAGTATGTCTGTGGTTCATGTAATATGTGTATGAGGGAGAGTCAGCAAACAGGTCACAAATGGAAGTAAAACAGCTATAATGGATGTACATAATAGGTTTTCTATGTGCATCACTAGGTACCAGCATAGTCTAGCATCATGACAGTCTAAGTAGCAGGCCTGTGTGCATATGTTAAGAGGCTGATTTCAGTAGCCAAAATGATGACCGTGCTCGAGTGTATACTACTGAAGTGCATTGTTGCGTTGTGTTGTGCATTTTCTGTGGGCAAAAGGACTGAGTCCAAAGGATGATCATAAGGAAATGCTTCCTGTTTACATTGGGAAGTGTTTGTTGCATAAAGTGGTTTACAACTTGATTGAGAAATTCTCTCAAGACTGTTAAAAAGTTGCAGATGATGCCCGACCAGGTCACCCTGTTGATGTTGCAACAGAAGCAACTGTGCGGCAGGTGAAAGAATTGATTCGAGCTGACAGGAGGATGACAGTAGACAGTTGAAGTTGCACTAGCATATTATGATTGTCCAGTGCCTCCAAATGTGATCTATGTTGACCTTTCTGGCCTCTGCCTACCTAGATAAGGGCACAGATTCCATCTATGAGGTGGAGACACCCATAGTGAGGATTCCATTAACCCCATTGGTAGGATGATCATGAAAGTGATGGTTGGCAGTGGGTGCACCTAGTAGTGTTCATATTCCCATAATGTTATCTTTGGTAGGAGTGATGGTTTCAGTCTGTGAATAGAAGATCTATACACATCTGACTGACAATCAAACTCAGGACCCTCTGAATGATGGTCCAGGATCTTAACCCAGCACCACTAGTTTCCCATGTATCCCATAAACCCTTCCAGAGATTTTGTTCGAATTTAATGTGGGAGACTCTTGCTAATTTGTATTTCACTATTCCCATTTAAATATGAAGTTTTAGATTTAAGAGAATGTTGTTGGTAATTCTGTGCGCTGTGTTATGGAGTACACCCTTTCCAGCTTTGTTTACTTAGTAAAGAACTTGTAATAATGGCATAGTGTTTTTTTTTTTTTTTAATTCTAAGATACTAATAGCACTTAGATATAAATGCAGTATAATCTGTTTAGTATTTTTCAATTCCAGGCTGACTAGAGTGTTAAAAAGGTTTGGTGAAGGTGACTGGTAGTTGGCGACTCTGATATGTCAGGTGATCTGGAACTGCTGCATTGAATCAGTGAATCTCCATGCTGCTCTGGGCATTGATCAAACAAATCAGTTACTGGGAATATTGGTGGACTTTTTAGGTGAGGTGACCACAAGAATCCTCAGGCATTAGATCTACTTGGCCTGTTAACAGATGTTACAAGACAGAATTTTTCCATCTTTTTCATGCCTTCTGAATCATCTCCTTCCAGTAGACTGTTATTCTCAAGTGTCACCCTCATCTTTGCACATGTGCAGATATAACAATATTACATTATATATTTATAGTTTAATGGCTCTGTTAGTAGCCCAGACTATGTAGCATCAAGCAGCAGGATGATTAATGAATAATGAATTAGAAAACTTCCAGAAAGAAATGATCATGGCATAATTTGAGTTAGTATCCTGGCACATTTCTGGAAGGTCTGAGGAAAATGATGAGGAACCCTAGTCAGGACATTCATTCATCTGTAATCTATCAAGACGACAGGTCCACAGTCTCTTCCAAAACAGTTCCTCCACTTGATACGATCTAGAGCTTTCTCCTTCAACTGGAAATAACCTCTTCTGTCCTCAAGGTCTTTCACCGTCTTCTTACGTCTTCTTCCTCGTCTTCTGGTCACTTCCATCCGCCCATCTATCTTTCCTTCAATAACTTATTTTAGAAGGCAGTTACTGCGTAAGATATGCCCAATCCAATTAGCCTTCCGTTTTCTTATTTCATCTAGGATATTCCTCTGCTCACTGACTCTGAATAACACTTCTTCATTTCTCACATAATTGGCCAAACAGTCCAACAATAATGTCAATGTAATGAATATTATAAAATTTCATCTGCTTGTAAAATGATCTGGATTCAGTAATCTAGTCTCTATTTTTTGTTACTATTGTAACGTGTTTTGCCACTGAAGACGCCGTTCGGATTGTTAATGGGTTTATTCAACAACCTGCAAATCGTAACTACAATTATAACACAGTTGCGGGTTTACACAATTTATAAACCCTACACAATAATCTGCTCACTCTATCTTCAATAGTCTTCACTTATTCACAGTACAATATGGGAGCTATACACACACTCCCAATACCTTCTCACACTATCGCCTCTAATCACACATTGTGGTCTTCTTCACGATTCACTCGCTACAACTGAACTCGGTGACTGCTACAATTCAACTGACAGCTTAGGCATTCCAGTTCTCTTATAAACCCTCAGCCAGACAGCGGAAAATGCACCTCGCTTCCTTGTTGCGTAATTGCCGTGTTTACAGTCATTGGTGGGCAACGCTGCCGAGAGTTGGTTATTGATGTGTAGTAACCGTGGTGTCCGCTGTTACATCACTGTGGGAAGTGCTGTTACGTCACCGCAAGGGAGGGGCGCTCACCGAGCGCTGCACAATGATGGAAGGAGTGGGGGTATGTGACGTCACTCGCGAGACTGCAGAGTTCACATGACCCCTACATCCTGTAGTTCCACCACGTCACACTATAAATATAATTATATGATTATACTTTCTGTATTGATTTGGATTTTAATTTGGCTGGGAGGGAGTATGCATAAGATTTAAATGTCACTCATGATAGACTAGTCAGTAAAATGACTGTGAAGTCAGGGTTTGGTTCTTGGAAGAAAGAAAATACTCGTAGTTTAGAGACCACATATTCACCAGGTATCAGGTTGCTGTAGGCAGCCGAAGCATACAGCTGAACACTCGTCCCCAGTCAGTGCCAAACATGAGAATGCTTGCCTTCTAACCCCTTGGTGTCTGGCAAGTGCCATACTGCTGGAATTCAAAGTATATAAAAGGAAAGTGCTTACTTTTATCTTTCAGTAAAAGCTCTGATATTTTTATTGCAATCAGCTGTATGCATTGAGTAGCTTACTTTTAACACATTGAAGACCAGTGATATAAATATTAGATCACCCTGGGGACCGCCATTATTAAACTTACTATCCTAACACTTGCACTGTTCACTTTAAAAATTAATATAAAATCTCCTAATTAATTTTTTGAACTAAAATTTTTGGAGAACACTGACCAATGCTCCTAGAAGTGTGTGAGGATGTGATATTTCTGGAAACATTTCCCTTTGTGAAGTTGCATTACACAGAATTTGCAAATGTAGACATACGAGGGGTGACCCAAAAATAACCGGAATTTATTTTTGTTATTTTTTATTTTTGCATTTTTATTGAACTGTATATTAGTCCCTTTCAAAGTATTGTCCATGTGCATTAATGCACTTGTCCCAACGCTTTTGCCACTGCTCAAAACAGTGCTGGAATTCTTGAGGCTGGATACTGTTCAAAGCCTTTAGCGTGTTTTCTTTGACTTCATCCACATCACGGAATCGCTTTCCTTTCAGACTTCTCTTCATCCATGGAAACAAAAAAAAGTCCGACAGAGCCAGGTCGGGTGAGTAAGGTGGATGAGGCACAATCACCATGTTGTTGCTTGTCAAAAACTGTTATCACTTTGAAGGTCTGTGATATGAATTGCAGGTTCATGGATTGCAATTTGCAACCATCTGTTTGGGAAAATTTTGCCTATTTATTTATGCAGATAATACTTAATAAGATATGGGACAGTCATTTTTACATTATTGATAACTTTATTTTATATTTGGCTCACACAGTGGTTTATGATCAATATTAGTTGTACTGGGGCAGGCCATGGCATAGGTAGTTGAGGCACTATGTTACAAGTTGGAAGCTCGTGTGTTCAATTCCCAACAAGGTCATTGGATGTTTTCAGTTTACCCAATCCTTCCAGCAGCACTATGGCCTGGGGTTGACTCAGTCTCTAGGAGAAATGAGTACCATGAATCTTCCTGGGGGTAAAAGGCATCTGGCACACAAGACTGACAATCTCACCGCCATCTGTGAGCCGACTGTCTAGAGAAAATGTGGGAGCCTCAACATCTCACAACCCAGTGGGCTTCTATGGCCTTTTACAGGGATAGTTTTATGTTTATTTTTATGTGTCATGACTCCATGATGAATCTTTTGACACCAATATAAATTAATGTTTTTAATTTGACATTTATATAACTCAGAGATTAATTATTATTAACACTTTGTGGACTGGTGGCATATTTTTATGCCCAGCGCTTTTAAACGTGGCGGACCGGTGGCATATTTTTATGACTTTAGGACACGTTAGATTGTAACACATTATACTTTTCTCTGGCGCCACCCAAATAAAATGACTACTGCGTAATATTATTCTGGAGTGTTTGCTTAGTAGGTGGTAACTTGATCTCGCTGTTTGGGTACCCCTTCCAAAGGAAAATTATTGTAACGTGTTTACGTTACCGAATACGCCGTAGAGATCGTTAATTGGTTTATTGAACAATCTACAACTATCGGCTACACTTAATTATCACAACGTTACGGGTTTCCACAGTTTACAAACCCTACAACAAAATCTCTTAACACAGTCTTCACTTGTCTTCACGTACTAATAACGCGGGAGCTATACAAGTCTCCCGGAGATACACACTCTGCGTATAACTGTACTACAGCAATCACTATGTCTGGAAAGCACACAATAAGTCTTCCGCTCGCTGACTTCTTAGTTGTCGCACACTCGCAGGCTGCTATGTTTCGACTGATCATCACACTGCTGTGGGTCCGCTTATATAGCCTTGCGCTGTTGCTAGTGTGACGTGGCGTATAGCATAGGACGCTGTTGCTAGCGTGACATCACCGCTGTTGATTAGCATTGCGTAGTTGCCAGGTTACGGGGCTCGGCTACCTTCGGCTCCGCTCGGCTCTCTTCGGCTCCGCTCGTGACGTCACCGCGCGTTGCGCATTGCGGGGTTATTACTCGCCTATTACCGCGAGCGTTACGTTACCGCTGAGGGGTGGGAGGGGAGCGCTGACTCACCCACCGCGTCACTGCTGGTGTGGGGGGGGGCT
>NW_019723300.1:738035-754050 GCF_002891405.2 Cryptotermes secundus
AACTGTACTACAGCAATCACTATGTCTGGAAAGCACACAATAAGTCTTCCGCTCGCTGACTTCTTAGTTGTCGCACACTCGCAGGCTGCTATGTTTCGACTGATCATCACACTGCTGTGGGTCCGCTTATATAGCCTTGCGCTGTTGCTAGTGTGACGTGGCGTATAGCATAGGACGCTGTTGCTAGCGTGACATCACCGCTGTTGATTAGCATTGCGTAGTTGCCAGGTTACGGGGCTCGGCTACCTTCGGCTCCGCTCGGCTCTCTTCGGCTCCGCTCGTGACGTCACCGCGCGTTGCGCATTGCGGGGTTATTACTCGCCTATTACCGCGAGCGTTACGTTACCGCTGAGGGGTGGGAGGGGAGCGCTGACTCACCCACCGCGTCACTGCTGGTGTGGGGGGGGGCTCAGATTTCGCAACATGTCACACTATCTTTGACCCTTCAAGCTCTTATGTACCAGGCAAGAAGTTAGTTGCACAATGAGTCAAGGACAGAAGCGGTTGAAAACCAAGCAATATCTGACTTGTTCTCCGACGTGCTATCTGACGTGAGCTATTTGACATTCCTTCTGAGACGTGTAGTGATAGTGATTTGACAGTGGCAGTGGCAGAGGACAACAAACGATTGTGGCTACAGACAATATAAGTGAAAGTAGCTCCGACGAAAGTGCAGGTAGAAGGAGAATGTTTCTAGAAATATCACACTCTCAAGCACTTCTAGAAGCATTGGTAAGTGTTCTCCAAAAATTTTAGTTCATAATGTTAATTAGGATATTTTATATTAATTTTTAAAGTGAACAGTGCACAAGTTTGGGTAGTGGGTTAAAAAATGCCATTCCCCAGGGCGATTTAAATATTTAAATTGCTGGTCCGCAAAGTGTTAAGAGTGTATGTTTCTTTTTCGCCCATGTGAAAAGAAAATTGTGCTAATGAATAAGTTTTGAGGTTGTCATTGCAGTGAATGTTAAGATTTAGTTTTGTGTGATGTGATGCAAAGTAATCTGGTGGCTAGGACCATTGTTTTGGAAGAGTTCTCTACCCTGAAGATGGTGGCAGCAGGATCCTCTGAAACATTTCAGTACCCATTCACCAAATTATGCAGCATCTCATGTGTGAAATGTTAATATTCACCACAGTGAGCACATCAGAACTCGTTCTTACAGATGTCTGTGTGTCCGTTAAATGTCATATAAGCAGTTTTGTTAAGCTGGGACAGTGGTACCAAATGCATAAACACCCATCCTACTGACACCACAACCAAGTAATACTTCTGTCTTGATATTTGTAATTCTTCGGGTTGTCTTCTCAGTATTCTCTAACTTCATACATACATGCAGTGGCATGCAGTACTATTTTTGGTAAGGGAAGCATTGGTACGAGGATCTAATAAACAAACTGATAGCAATCAACTCACAAAAATTTACATCACTTACTGAATCAATAAGGTCGTTTTGTTTTGTGTTTGATAAACCTGTAAATACTGTGCTGTTCTCAAGGTGAACATTGAGATTATGATCATATTTCCTCAACAAGTGAACTGATTCCACATAATTACCTCAGTCGATAGAATCCACGCTTTCGTCATGACCACGGAGGGCAAGTTGCCACTTTCCTAAATGGCAGTTGATATCAATCCTTTCATTATTTCTCTATTTTCTTTCACATTTCCATTCTGCTGTAGTTTCGTCAGACACTTTTGATTGTCAAGGTGACAGTCAATTTGAGATTTCCCAACGTAACAAGTTGCATTGTTGAAATAATGTAAGTCTGAGAGTTCTCATGTCATTTCAATGCTTTATGAAGTTTATTGATAGCAGCAGTTCCAGTCTTGTTCCATAAATATTTTCATTGAGAGACAATAGGCATAGCCAACAAAATAATTTTCCAACTTATACAACTTATTTACTTGACCATCACAATACAACAAATAAAGAACTTCAAGGACAAAGCCCAGATATAGTTCTGCTACATGATTTGGCCACTAGAGGCCATTATCAGGCCAACACACTTAAACAAACGTACACCACTGAACCGCAGTACGCAAAATTTGATTCAGTGTTATAAATCATTTAAGATAATTTGCAATAAGAATACAGTAAGTAGGTTATTTAAAACTATGAAAAAGTTATATATAAAAAACAAAATTAAAATTTGATTGATGTTTTATAATATCGACTCAGTTGTTGGTTTCACTTTTCATACGTTTCTGTCGACAGTAAATTCGATGTTTCTTTATAAAATTATATAGGAGGCCCGATAATTAATCTGAAAATAATATAAAAGATAGTATTAAGTTTGTTAAAATTAATGTTGGTTTTTGTAAATGTAGTACGAGTATATAGTACGTATATTACTTATGGAATAGTTGGAGCCTCACCATACGGAGAATTGTACATAATGTAAGGAAAGTAAGCGACTGACAGTCAGTCAAAGGGAGGGAGGGGGAAGGTAGGAATACAGAAGAGATGTTGGGGGGTGGGGGCGGGAAGAGGTTATGGCTGAATATTATGTTTTGTGTATATCAATTACTAAATCGTAAATGGGGTTAAACATTCCTGTAAAATTATCATTAAATTGTAAACATTGCTTGCTAGTTTCATAAATGTAAAATCTTTCATGTGTGTCTAAAGTTCGGACTTTCTTGCAGATATATAAAACTTCTAATGTATTGTCTATCGTACTGTACTCGTGCATGGTGTCTTAATATGTGCTGGGCAAATTTGGAACTTTGTCCGTTATTCTTTATATCACATATGTGTTCCTTAAATCTGACATTAAAAGTTCGTCCAGTTTGTCCTATATATTTTAAAGGACAGTCGGAACATTGTAGTTTATATACTCCACTAAGATTATATATATCTTTTTTGTTATCATTAATTTTCAGCAGATGTTTTATATTGTTTTTAGTCTTAAATGAGATACCAACCTCAGTATTCTTGAAAAGTTTGGTAATACATCTAAGTTTCATGGCCGAAGTAGGTAAAGGTGGCCCATTTATTTTTTCGCGTAGTGTTTTTAGTAGAGGGTTTTGGCAGTTGTAAAGTATTTTGTGGGTAGTTATTATTGTTTAAAATGGTTCCGATAATATTTTATATTTTTATTATTTTGTGAAAGAGGATATTGATTCAATCGATTAAAGAGAAAGATTTGAGCAGCTTTTTTGTGTTCGAAAGGATGACGAGTCATTGTGAATAATTAGGTCGGTAGAGGTAGATTTCCGACAGATTCCAAGTTGTAGGCTTTTGTGTGTTTTTTCAATAGACAAATCTAAGAAATTGATCTTGTTATTTGTTTCTTTTTCAATTGTGAATTTTATATTAGTGTGGATATTACTGAATTCATACAACATATCATCATTATCAGATATATGAGAATTATACATGATTAGAATATCGTCGACATATCTGAAATAATCGATTATTTGGTATTTTGACAATATATCAATGATAGTTGTAGGTTCCTGGTATTGTATAAATACTTCGGGAAGAACCGCTGAAGAACTGCTCTGGAAGAACTGATGAGGACCATAAGAAAGCATAAGTCAAGGTATCCTCCATGTTGAACGAGCATTACCATGACGTCTGAACCAAGTATCAGTGCCCATTGATGGCATCCAAAACAGTTTAGAAGGTACATCACACCCTGAGTAGACAACCTTGTGGATGTGTTTACTCGAATAGCAGCTGATCTTTGCCTTAATTCTGTGTTTAACATATTAATGCCAGCCTTAAAAATCCTTATGTATGAATGCTATGCCGTCAGTCGCAATGTGAGTTTTTTACTTTGGCTTCAAAATTGACATCTTCACAGTCCAAGTCCAAGTTGAGCCTTCGAAGTGTTGAAGTTGATAGTTCAGACAGAAATATGCTAGCGTTCAGACAGAGTTGAAAGCAGCGTTGAAAGAGACACAGATCATTGTTGAACGAGAGTTGAAGTACAGAAGAATTGTGGAAGTGAAGAAGGAACATCTAGAGGACGTCGTACGTGACTATAACTGTACTTATGTGTGACTGGTCAATAAAATTATTCGCTACATCGAAATCCGCCTGAAGTTACCGAGGCAACACACGACAACTGGTATTACAGAAGTGGATTCGAACTTAAACACGAAAACGCCACACCAAAAAATAAATGGAACAGCTACTGGAATTGCTGAAGGTCATGCGAGAGGAAATGTGAACTGGCTGCCATTGCAATTGTAAATGTCATCTCTGGCTTGTTCAGCAAGTGCATTTAGTCTACATACTCGTAGTGTTAGGTGACAAAATGGCCGTGAGTGGCGAATCTGGAAGAATGTGGAGCGAGCCATCGTACTAAGATTACAGCACTAAACAAATATTCACCTAGAAGTGCGGTACTTAATATTAATAATGTAATGGATGCTCATGCATTTTACATTCTTACACACGGTTAATTGGACTATAATAAGAAGACTGAATAGATATTAAAAGAATGTCGAAATTTTGACGTTTAATTCAATATTTTATAGCCTCTTAAAGACGTGTAGACCTCTCTACAGTTTTGATTTAGCGAGCTAAGGTTTTCTGATTGTATTGGCCGCACTTTCTTTCTGTAGTGATCATGGGTTCGATACCAACCCATTCGCACATACGCACATGTGTGCCTGTATAACCTTGTGACAGGCTGATCCGCAGCTGAGGAGTACTCCAGAGCTATTTCAAGACAAGATTCCTAAAGCACTGTCCACAACCGAACCACACGGCGTCGAGTGAATTCTGAATTGCAGTAGGACATGGAAACAAAGCAGCATAGACCAATTAAGACCATGCATTTGCCTAGAAGAACTGAAATAAAATCACGAAATTCAGCAGTCGATATAATTTGTGCCGAAGCAGGGACTTGAACCTGCAACTTACTACATCAAACCCAAAAGCGCTTCCGTCTGAATCACCTTGCTTGAACGCATTAAAATGAAGAGTGCTATGTTAAGGCGTATGGCATAAGGGCAAGGGCACACCAAGGAAACTGGCAACTGCTACGCAACCGCAATTACCGGAAATTGTTATCAGCCTGAGTTGAACACGTGTTACTGGGTGGAGCAGCGCACAACAACTCATAGACTTCAAGAAAGCCTATGATTCAGTTAGGAGGAAAGTATTGTACAATGTTCTTATAGAGTTGGGATACCAATGGAACTAGTTAATCTGATTAATATGTGTTTAAACGAAACATATATTAAAGTCTGTGTAGGTAAACATTTGACTGAAAAATTTCCTATCCAGAATGGTCTAAAACAAGGAGATGCTTTATCGCCACTCGCGGCGCCGAGCCAGCCGGAGTGATTGTCAAATTCCTGTTCGTCTGGGAGTCCAAAATTCGTTTCGGCAAATAGTGGGCTGGTTCGCGGCCGGCGAGACCGCCCGCGGTCGCCCGTCGTTGGGTTTGTTGTACGGCGGCGACTCGTACCAGTTTAGGTAAACATGTTTTTATAACTTATATTGTGTATTATATTTGCTGGCGCAACAATTTGCCTTGGTTGCATGAAAATATAACTACTACTTTCTAGCCTGAGCACAGGGCAGAATGGCCGACTTAGCCTGTGCCCAGGCTAGAAAGTAGTAGTTATGTTTTCATGCAACCAAGGCAAATTGTTGCTCCAGTAAATATGGGCCATTCTGCCCGAGTTAGATGCCGCTGTGTGCGAGCATGTAAATGTGCAATTAGTTGAGTTGTTCTGTTTAATTTCTTGGGCTCGTGCGCTGTAACGACGATGAATTCTTGTCTTTGTTTATGTGCTAGTTGTGTTTATTAAATTCTGTTATTTGTTATTATATTGATTGCCATCATTTGTAACTAGATTTACCTCGCTGCTAGATTGGATCCATTACTCTAACTTAGGGAGCGTGCGAGCACAGCACGACAGCCGTATGACGGAGCACCGTTTCCCCCTCAGATTGAGGAAGGGTAGACGGAGCCGAAAGGTACCAGAGAGTGACGGTGCTGTGGTAGCAGACCGCAAGACGGTACAAATGTACATATGGTAGCAGAGCGTAAACGGCACAAGACTGAAATTAAATGGGACACATCAGCTGTTGGTCTATGCTGATGATGTGAATCTACTGGGTGATAATGTAGATAAAATAAAGAAAAACACACAAACTTTAACTGACGAAAGTAAAGAGGTTGGTCTAGAAGTAATCACAGAGAAATCTAAGTGTATGTTCCTGTCTCGTCACCAAAATGCAGGGCAAACTCATGACATAAAAATAGGAAACAGATGTTTAGAAAATGTGGCACAGTTAAGATATTTCGGAACAACGATAACAGATCAAAACCTTATTCAGGAGGAAATTAAGCGGAGATTGAACTCGGGTAATGCTTGCTACCATTTAGTCCAGAATCTTTTGTCTTCTCGTCTGCTGTCCAAAAACATAATAATTAGAATATACAAAACTATAATTTTGCCTGTGGTTCTGTATGGGTGTGAAACTTTGTCTCTGACATTAAGGAAGGAACCTAGACTGAGAGTGTTTGAGGGAGTATATTTGGACAAAAGAGAGATGAAGTGACAGGAGGTTAGAGAAAACTGCACAATGAGGAGCTTCATAGCTTCATACTCTTCTCCAAGTATAATTAGAATGATCAAGTCAAGAAGGATGAGGCGGGAGGGTATGTAGTACGAATGGGGTAGACGATGAGTGCATATATGATATTGTAAGTAAAGAGACAACTAGGAAGACCAAGACGTAGATATGTGGATGAAATCAAAATGGATATAATATGGATAGGATGGGGTGGTATGAACAGGATTTATCTTAGAATGGGAACCAGTGGGGTGCTCTTGTGGACACGGTAATGAACCGTCGGGCTAAATAAAATAGTTGGAAACTCTTGACTAGCTACACAACTGACGGCTCCTCAAGAAGTTGTCAGATCCATCGAGTTAGACAAAATTTACATATTTTTCTCGTGTCTTTTAATATAAGTGAATTCCGTATCTGATATGGAAGAGCGATTCCTTTTGTAGAAAGAGTCACGGAAGGGGCCTTTCGTTGCCATGAAATGGAGCCAGTTTCTAGGGTTGCTTGTTTTATCGACCTGCATCATCCTACTCACATTACATTCATTAATTTGGGGTCTGCTACTACTTGCCTCCTACTATTCTTCCCACTAGTCCATGAAGTATATATATAAAGTAAATGTCGTATCGCGTGTTCACATCAAACTGAAGAACAGTTTCAGTTAAAATTTCCCGTGGGATCAGCCACGTCAGTACATCGCTGAAGCTAAATCTGCTTGTGGCAGCCGCTGAACCGTCGCCACTGATGACTTAGGAGCAGTGTAGTGTTACGCTAGTGACACACACGGCGGATTTTTCCGTGGCGGAGAGTTTACCGTCGCCGCTCAAAGAAATCGAGAGTTTACACACAGGGCGGAAAAATTTCCGTCACCGCCGTACGAGTAAGCTGGTAGGTATAGGCAGTGTAGTTTCATCTTCAGATCATAACACATCAGTTGTGTTATTCAAATTAGTGTAGATTGAAATGAACAGAAAGCAACTTCTAGCGTTATTGTTAATCCGTCATCGAATGAAAAGGAGAAGAAAAAATCGACTAATTTGGGTTCATCAAATAAATGAAAGAAGAGAGGAAGTTTGAGCCTTCTACACGTTGTTTGAAGAATTGAAGCAGGATGAAACGAAATTCTTCAGTTACTTCAGAATGTCGATGACTTCCTTTGATGGACTGCATGGCCGGTTGAGAGATACCATTCAGCGCAAAAATACCAAAATGAGGAATTGTGCCATGTGTGTAAACGTGCATTTAGTCACGTACGCCAGTACTTGAAGGTTTCTGTTTTTTAAAGACCCCGACGGTAAAACTTCCGTCAGCGTACAGTGGCACCCGACGGCAGCACAGCTACCGCTGACGGCAAATTGACCGATCGTTTTTTTTTCCGTCTAATGTATAAGCTCTAATCTACTTCAGTGGGCTACTGTTGGAACGGCGGCGACGGTAAACTCTCCGCCACGGAAAAATCCGCCGTGTGTGTCACTAGCGTAACGGTCCAAACCTGTCACAGTTCTCCGTGGACGTTATGGTCCTCTTTAGCCATTTCGGAAGGGTGAATGCATTATTGGCGAGATCGATTTATTAGCATGTTATGACTTGTTTTTCATATCTTGGCAGAAAATTACTGCCTTGTTTTATTTACATGTAGTTGTGATGACGGGAAGAGGACAAGGACACCACCGGATTCAAGTCTGTAGTTTTCCGAAAATGTGAATTTTGTTTTGTTGACATGTGTAGCTGTCATAAAGTGTCTTCGGAAGGGTGTAACTGAACCCTAAACTAAAGAAAATAACCGCTCTCACGTGTGAGGTTCCGAGTTTTATAGCTTGGGAACTATTTAATTCTAAAAGGTCTTCATGCGATTGGCTTGTGCTCATTGCATGATGAATTTGGCTACTTAAAATCGGCCAATTGAAAGTGAATTCTTGTCTCGGAGAGAGGCCGTCGATTCATATCCTTCTTAGGGGATGATTATAGTAAAGGGCCAGATTACTCTGTTCTTGCAAATGAAATTATAGTATTTCGCTTCTGAATAAATAAACAGTTTGTGGACAGTGAAGTTGTGTTGTTGATTTCGAGCAGCGGGCCGACTTCAAAGAGCAGTTTCCGGTTGCCTCAGTTATTACCGTAACACGATCCAGCTAGGAGTCAAGTAGTCTAGCGAAGTCGGCACCTAAGTACAAAGAAAGAAAGAAAGAAAGAAAGAAAGGAAGAAAGAAAGGGGGTCGGTAAGGACAATCATTTGTCATTCAGCAACAGGGTGTCATGTGTTATATTATTTTTTATTAATATTGTAACGTGTGTAGTCACTGAAGACGCCGTTCGGATTGTTAACTGGTTTATTTAACAACCTATAAGTATCGGCTACAATTAATTACAACCTCTTGCGGGGTTTCACACTTTATAACCCTATTCGCAAATCTCTTCACTCTGTCCTCAATAGTCTACATGTTTTTACAGTACGGGAGCTACACAAGTCTCTCAGTGTTACACACTTCCAATTACACAATTACACACACGTCCGGTTCTTCTTTCCGCGACGACTGCTATTCTCCAACTGTGTCACTCCTGATCACACAATCACTCTCGCTTGCTGCTCAGCCGGCTTTTTATTCTGTTCGCTGTTGCCCGTGTCAATCGCGGCGTTGTGTGTCACGTCACAGTAGGAAGCGATGCCACGTCACAGCGGTAAGCTGATCACGTCACAGTGCGGGGGGGTGGGACGGAGTGCTGACTCACCTGCTATGTCACCGTGGCGAAAGCTGCCACGCCACCACTCGCGGGGGGGTGGTCCTCCATTGCGCAACGTGTCACAATATAGTGCTAATATAGAGAAGAGAAACGCATTGTTGTGACATGACGCCTGAAAGACGAAATAGCGGATCCGGAGAAATGGCCGTCACTAGGTCACAGCACAGTAAACACCATGTCAGCATAGCAACAGTCAGGCGCGTATAATGGAAATCCAACTCTGACAGGTGTTTTCTGTGCGGTTCGCACTCACAGTGATGTCACCCAACTATAGAGTAACTGCAAGAACAGGTGTTTTCCGTGCATTCCGCCCCAAGGCTATATAAGAAGAGCCAGTTGTGGGCTTTGCTGCCGCCCAACCCATGCCCAAAACCGTCATATAGGTGTCGTCACCGCAATTTGACAGTGGCACAAAGAAACCCCTCAACTCCTGATTTTTCCTAGCAACTATTTATACTTTGTAGAGGTGTGAGAGGAGGAAAGACTGGATGGTAGGAAATTTTAAATGGCTTGCTTCCACTTTCTCCTGGACCGACGTGTGGCCAGTGCCTTGGCCAACTTTCACCTACAGTGTCTGTTATATAGGCCTATTACAGAAAAAGTATGTCACATTATTACATCAGGTATCTGGAACTGCCTAACCGAAATTCGCGTATTCCGCCCGATGTTAAATCTAATCAATTGCTCTTTATAAATTAGTCATCCAAATGTAGCAACCAGAAATTCCTTTCAAAATATTCCGGACAGCCCGACGTCCTGCGCACTATGGCGTTAGTATCCCCATCGTGAACATTCTCTCTCTGTCTCAGCACACTGACCTGGCTTCGCCATCAAGACCTCCCGAACTGTTGCGCGTGCCGCTTGCTACGTCACGTATTCCTAAGCCTTTGTTTTAAATTAACGAACACGAATGAGCTACATGGCTTTCATTGAAGTCGTTCTGTATGCCACTCTTTCCCTGATCGTATAGACTGCGAAACACGAGTCAGAGAATTCTCATTAAGAATACCGTCTTCTAGGATTGTGAGGCCGTTCTGTTTGGTACATAGGTATCAGTGTTTCGGTGGAACTTCTTGCCTCCATTTTCAGGATAGTATAGTGATTGTTACCAGTGTAGTTTAGTTTCGAGGGAATTTCCAGTCTTCCATGTTCGTTGTAGAAGAGCGGGGGATAAATCACAGGTATCTGGAAACGTTTCGGGGTCTTCTTCACATCGAACTTTCCCACGATATCAGAGAAATTCAGGAATGAAAATGACGTTACATACGAGGTTGATGCATTTGTGCATGTCGTACTGAGCAAGGTATAAAAACAGTTGCTTTATGAGGAATTAGTTCGTACCATTGAATATTTGACGCAATAGACAAGGTGTCGCAGTAACCGATGTTGCTATAACCAAGTTTTACTGTATATAGGTCTATACTGAAACATTTTAAGGACAGAAAGCGTGATGATTTCTTACAAGGGTCATCGTTGAGGCTTTTGATATTACATTAAAATAATTCCCACGGCCAAATCTGAACACCCAATATTGGAGTAAAAAACAGTCTGTTCCTAATTTGTAATTTTCGTGAGAATTGCGACAGATGAATTCTTATTGTGGGGAAAAATATATATATTGTGACGTGTTGTGCAATGGAGGACACCCCTCCCTCCCCAGCGGTACAAGTCAACACCACGTCCTTCTCCCGCGGTGACGTATCACGCAACGCCGCAATTGCTACGTACCCGTAAACAATTCCCAAGAGCGCTGCTACGAAACAGGCAGATACTGCGACTATATAAGGGAACTGCACAGCCGCCGAAGGCAGTTAAAGTGTACCAGCCACCGAAGACAGTACTCAAGTCATCAGTGAACGAGTTCTCAGGTCATCAGTGAACGAGTTCTCAAGTCAGCAGTGAACGTGTTAGTGTGTGATCAGTAGGAGCCGGAATTTAATACAATGCATGTTTCTTTCTTGCAACCAGAATGTATGCTCGTTTGGATATATGTATGAATTACTTCATTTCTTAAATTTTGGACATGATTTGATGGTGCATATAAATGCATATTTTGCCTGTTTTATGAATAAGCATCATATTTTCGAAGATCTCTATTTATACTGCATATTTCCCTTTTAAAATATTTTAATATATTTTAATTTTATATTTTCAATTATGGTCATGTGTATACAATTTTTTTTTTCCGTATTAGAATATGTTGCATATTTGACTCAACATTTCGTCACGATTCATGTTTCTGATGCATTACCTAGGACGGGACTTCCTCGATCCCTGTACTCGTAACTTGCATCATCCGCGTATCATCAAAGTGGCCGCGAAGAGATAGTCGGAAGCGTTCACATGTAGCCGCTATCAATGTAATACGATTCAACCTCGATCCCTGTACTCGTAACCTGCCTCATCCGCGTACCATCATAGTGGCCGCGAATAGATAGTCAGAAGCGTTCACATGTAGCCGCTATCAAAGTAATACGATTCAACCTCGATCCCTGTACTCGTAACTTGCCTCATCCGCGTTCCATCAAAGTGTCCGCGAAGAGATTAGTCGGAAGCGTCCACATGTAGCAGCTATCAACCTAATACTATTCACCCGATAAGGGACTTATTTATTTCCGAAGTCTCCATGAGGTTCGTTACGCTTCTTCATTCGAAGCTGGGGGCCATTCACATTAGTGGTGACTAGGCTGTAGTTAAGTATGTTTAGCTTTCTGTAGTCATGCCGAAAGTGAAAATAAGTCAGAAAACTAAATTACATCTGTATCAGCGGAAGTTCGAAAGACAGATGATAGTTAGTTAGTTGTTTGGAGAGGGTGGGTTTCCCCATGCACTTATACCTGTAATGGTCCATTGTGCTTCCCTCTATGATTTCTACCAGTCTCTATATCCTACCGGTATTGGTACTTACCATCAGTCCCGCCCAGCCAGCGAGACCGGCTCTACTGGCTGAGAGGTATCTATAAAGCTTCCCCCATCTACCAGAGGAATTAGAGACTGCTGTCGGGCGGAAAACGTTCGCAATTTGGCTCAGCGACCTCCTTTGGAGATATGAGGTTCTTTTACGTGCCGTAAAGCTACGATACGGGACACACGGCTTAAAGTCTCCCCCGGAGGACTTGTTCCCTGAATTTTTCCGCCCTTAAATTTCGACGACCTCCACCGGGTATTTGAACCCGCGTACTACGAGTCATGAGGTGGAAACGTTACCTCTAGACTACGGAGCCGCTTAGGACAGATGATAAGTACGGATAACGAAATTCTTTATTGCCGAGCGTGTGAGAAACTGTTGATTGTGAAAAACGCTTTCACGTGCTTCAGCATTTGAACACTAATATACACAAAGAGAATATTAAAATTAAATCCACGAAAAGTGCTCCTGTTCAAAATTGCTTAGTGAATTTTCTGATAATATTTTTTCACAATTTTCCTCTGATTTATGGGAAGCCTTTTTAGCGGCAGATATTCCACTGTGAAACCTGATCAATCCTACTCCGAGAAACTCAATAGAGAAGTATACACAGTGCAAAGTGCCGGCTGAATCTACTGTGCGCATAAATTACGTGAAGCAGTGTTACGATGTTACAATTGAAAGAATTAGAGATAAGATTAAAGATTATTTTGTGTGGGTATCAATCGACGAAACACAAGACCGTGAGGGACAGTTTATTGCAAATTGTATAGTTGGATCCCTTAATAAGAATGAACAATCTACCCCATATCTTCTTGCGGTAGAGCAATTTGAAACCACAAATAGCTATGAAGTTTCCGAATTTCTTATCAATTCCTTGAATTTACTATGGCCGAATGGCATTCAGTATGAGCGCGTATTGCTCTTTGTGACTGATGCCGGAAGTTATATGATGAAAGCCGGTACTGCTCTTAAAGTTTTATTTCCAAATATGACACATTTGACTTGCCTTGCCCATCGGTTGCACCGTGTTGCAGAAACAATTCGTGCAAATTTACCGCTTGTTGACAATTAGTGTCTTCTGTGAAGAAGGTATTTGTTAAAGCGCCATACAGAAAGAAGCCTTTAAAACAGTAGCACCGAGCGTTCCACTTCCGCCAGAACCATTTTTAACTAACTGGGGCACGTGGCTGTGTGCAGCGAGTTATTATATCGAACATTTAAAAACAGTTAGGAATGTCGTGTATACATTTGATCGTAAAAGTGCAGCATCAATTCAAATTGACCAAGATGTACTAAAAAGCGCAGACCTAGAAACTAATCTTTCCTATATATCTGCTCACTTCTCTTATCTTCCCTCCGCCATTTCCTCACTGGAGGCAAGCAATAGCAATACTACTTTGTATCAGTCGTTAAGTGTGTTCAAAATCACTGTTTCTAAATTGAATTCGGTTCCTGGAAGAGTAGGTGAAGTAGTAAAGGAAAAAGTACACAGCATTCTTTCCAAAAATCCGGGATATGAACAAATTTTGTGTATATCGAAACCAGCATAGGGGCTTGAGTGGGGCCAAATACAGCGCCCTCTCCTCGAAGTACTTCATGTAGAAGTTGGCGATGACTGACACCGTCAGTCTGTTCGTAGAACTGGCCATCGAAGCTGACGTAGAATGTGGTTAGGACATGGCGAAAGAGTCTCAAAACATCTTCGGCGAAGTTTCCTCCTATTTCATATCGAAACCAGCATAGGGGCTTGAGTGGGGCCAAATCCAGCGCCCTCTCCTCGAAGTACTTCATGTAGAAGTTGGCGATGACTGGAGATAGTGGAGAGCCCATGGCTACACCGTCAGTCTGTTCGTAGAACTGGCCATCGAAGCTGAAGTAGGATGTGGTTAGGACATGGCGAAAGAGTCTCAAAACATCTTTAAGGGATTATAAGGGCATAAAAATCCGGTCCCTAGTGATCAGAAGTGACACAGTTGGAATGTAGCAGCAGTCGCGGAAAGAAGAACCGGACGCGTGTGATAATCAGGATAGTTTGTGATAGGTGAGTAATAATTGGAAGTGTGTGTGATACAGTGACACTTGTATAGCTCCCGTCTCGTAATTAATACGTGTAGACTACTGAGGACAGAGTGAAATGATTATTGCGAATAGGGTTACAAAGTGTGAAACCCCGCAACAGTGCTGTAATTAATTGTAGCCGAGACTGGTAGATTTTTAAATAAACCAATTAACAATCCGAACGGCGTCTTCAATAACGAAACACGTTACAATATATATATATAAAAAAGGCCTAGGCGACATATGTCAAACAAGTATGTTGGCAGACCCATATTCTGTGCAGAACTAGTACTATATATACACTGGCGCGATCAGAGCCCTCTGTCTTCCCTGTGTCGGCTATGGTAACAAGTGACGCAAGTTACCACCACCACAGCGAGTAGGCGTAACTGTTGCATCGGTTGCATCTGTGTTACCGGATATTAAGTTTTTAATGGAAGTGTGTAAGTTTTGGGTATTCCTTAGGGAATCATTAAGTTTCCTCATATTTTTACAAATTATGGTGTACGTGATATTATTCCGCAGTTGCAAGTTTTAGTTGGGATTCAGCTAGACTTCGGAGCGACCATTCTGAGGGTTATGCTTCTAGTAGAATAAATATTTTTTACTGTTTTATGCCCTTTCTCGCCTCTTACACATACCAATCCGACTTGCAAAGGAAGTCGTGATAGGTGATGGCCTATATTGAACTGGTTGAAGTTGCAGGGCATACAAAAGCATTTTTGGGGCTCTGCAATGTAAATTTTTAGAGTAGCTTTGCTGTTTCTAGGACGTAAACCCGTGCAGTCTGGTACCTAGTTACCCACGGTTTGGAAGGAAGAGATTCACGCAAAATGGGTGAACTAGCTGCCTTCGAAACTGAGCAACACTAAGCATCATAAACCCTGCCAGGCTCTGCTGTGAGAACAAAGAAATGCACATCAGAGTGTGTTTGTTCACAGTAATTAGTATGTTTGCTTACAGACGTGGGCAAATATTCAGAGCTAGGTACTTCTACACTTATTAGAAATATGATAATAATAATTTTATTTAACATTCATCACAGTTACAAATTGTAACTCGCGAAAAAGTCAGATACATATACAACTTTTCCAGTCTAATTGGCCTCCTGCCCAATCGATTTAACGTCATCATATCATATTTCACATAACATAACATTAAGTTACTGATCACACTCTCGGTATAATTAAGATATATTAGTTGCAATCAAATTTATGACTACCTTCCATTATAAAAAACAAGGTCATCTTACTACATATATCTTAATTACCATGCTATATTACTAGGATTCTTGTAAATCAATTCATTTGCCATGTGTGATAAAATAAAGTTTCAAGGTTATGAAAGATTCTGCATTTTCTTGCAACTGGAATGCCGAGAATTGTTCTACATAGAGCTGAAGAAACATTTCCTGCTGTGACAGAAAGGATGGTGAGTGTTTTATGCTTGTGTGCACAGACAAGAATTTTATTGTCATCAGTCAATTGTCATATCTTAAGATATTAAACTTTTTATGCCAAGCTTGTGTTAATTTTCATAATCCATGTGGGAAGTTTACATGGTTCTTCATATTATTATAACACTTTGCATTATTATGTAGGAGAGGGGTCAGTTGAAGGAGAATGATATGGATAGGTCATGTAGCAGACATGTCAGAATGAGAAATGCGTACAAAGATTTTGACCTGAAAGAATGAGACCACTTGGGAGACAATTGTGAAGATCGATTTTTTTAAAGATATAATTATGGGGGTTTTGGA